>NW_006922707.1:26514-27948 GCF_000298275.1 Orycteropus afer afer | reverse complement strand
TTCAATGCCATATAAAATTAAGAAATAAGTCAAAATTCAATTCTGGACATTGGGAGAGGTTCTTTCAGGACAAAAACACACCTTGCACTGCAATTTTGAACTGAATTATTTTGTACTCATTCCATAGCTAGCAGAGTTGAAAATTAAATGAATTTCAAGTGAAGTCAGGTGAAGTCATTCCATATTCATAATTCAGTGTCTACCAGGTAGAAATAGGATTGTTTGCATAAGGATTCTGGAGGTAAGGGAGAACTACATTAATGATTTGTGAAAAGTTATCCAATGGTCTAAATATGATCAGAGTAAATAACATCTAGTCAAACCTTGGTCCTCATATGAATAGATGCATAGAGAATTTTATTGACTTAAATTATAACTTGTGATTGGAGAAAACGTTCATGCAGAAATGTAAGAGAAAGGTAATTAACCCATGTCAGCCAATTTATTTTAATTGCACTCATCCTTTCCCATTTATAAATAAGTGTTTCTGAGGTGCTACTTTCATTCTAAATTGAAAGCATTGAGCATGAAGTCTTAAAAGGCACCTACTTAGCATTATTAACAGCTCAGTGATTTTATTTTTCAAATTTTCCTTTTTTTAATCCCATGTGCATAAAGCATGAGACATTATACCTGAAAATAGCATGGGAATGCATTTATATATATGTACTTATATTACATATATTATCACTCACTCCCTCACTGCTGTGGAGTCGGATCCAACTCATAGAGAACCCTCCTCGAGTTTCCAAGGTGGTATCTCTATGGAAATAGTTCACCCAATCTTCCTTCTGAGGAGTGGCTGGTGGGTTTGAACCTCCAGCCTTCTGGTTAGCAGTCAAGTGCCTTGGGCACTATGCCATGAGAGCTTCTTAGATATATTATGGACATCCAATATTTTTATCTGCAAGGATTTTATTGATATAACTATCTCTCTATATCTGTCTATCAAAAATAATTAAAATAATTAAATTAATATAATCTATTCAAGGTAAATTACAATATTTCTTTAATCACCTCTCCACTCTTACATTGCTGTATTTATTTATTTGCCTTCCAGTCAATTCTGATTCATGGGCCTCATGAACACAGAATAGGACTCTTATATAAGATAAATCTAAAACTAAAAAAGCTACAAGATATGTTGCCTTTATCTCTGCTATTTTAAAATATCTTCTTGACTGGCTCTATTTCTCCTTTAGTAGTTCAATATTATTAAAATAAATAAAATGTATCAAAATATTTAGGTAAGTTTTTGTATATGTACACATACTATTTCAAGTGTTTATAAAGTCACTATTGAGAATTTAGAACATACCAATTAATAAATGGGAGCTCTGGTAGTATAGTGGCTAAGACACTTGACTGCTAACCAGAAGGCTGGCGGTTCAAACCCACAGCCACTCCTAGGAAGGAAGATGGGGCAATCTACTT
>NW_006922707.1:23915-26109 GCF_000298275.1 Orycteropus afer afer | reverse complement strand
AAAAAAAAAAAAAAGTGACAGTCTAAGTATTGTGGAAGCAAAATGATACAGTCATAAAACAGAAAAATACTTGTTGGTTTGATGAATCACATCTTTGTCATTTAAAGATTGTTTGACTTTTGCTGTTTTGTTTTATCTACCTTTAATGAATTGCATTATTCATCAGAAATTATCTGCATGGAGCTTTGATGGCATAGCAGGGAAACCATTTGGCTACTAACATCAATGCCAGTGGATTCAACCTCTGTAGGAAGAAGATGAGGCAATCTAGTTCAATAAAAGATTTATAGCCTTGGAAACCCAATAGGGATTGCTATGAGTTGGAATCAAATTGATGACTATGTGTTATTTATGTACTTAGTAATTTATTTTTGTGTAATTATCAGTATGTCAGTCTTTCTAGAAAAAGTTGAATTCTTAATGGCAGATACATCTGATCCTTTTTTTATTTTTATTTATTTTTTTTTTTTTTTTGTATAGCTCATACTTTAAGTAGAATCCCTAGTTATTGTAAAGGGTTAGGATCTAGACTATTAGTTGAAACGTTAATGGTTTGAATCCACCAGAGATGGGTCAGAAGACAGGCCTTGTTGATTGAAAAAGGTCACACTCTTGAAAACTCTATGTAATAGTTCTACTCTGCAGATATGTTGTTGTTGTGGTGTGCCGTGGAGTCGGACTCGACTCATAGGGACCTCTCCTTGGGTTTCTGAGGCAGTATCACTGTGGAAGTAGATTGCCCCAATCTTTCTTCCGACTCTGCAGACATAGGGCTTCTATAAATCACAATCAACTACCTGATAACTAACAACAAAATTATAAGATGTAAACAACTGTTTTGATTACTTGGTGCCTCTGCAATATTGCTGTTGTAACTTTCTGTCAATTCTGATTCATGGTGACTCCATGTGTACAGAATAAAACTACTACATAAGATTTTCAGAAAAAGACTGAGTGTACGAAACCAAAACAATGATTTCAACTGCCTTATATGTTTGTGAAAGCTGGAAAATGAATAAGGAGAACTGAAGAGGAATTGATGTCTTTCAACTGTGGTATTGGCAAAAGATACTGGAAATACCTCAGGCTACCAAAAAAATGAACAAATCTGTCCTGGAAAAAAGTGCAGCCAGGATGCTCCTTACAAGGGTGAGTGACCACACTTTGTCTCACCTACTTTGGTCATATAGTCAGAAGGGACCAGTCCCTAGAGAATGATATCATGCCTGACAAAGTAGAGGGTCAGCAAAAGGGGGTAAGCTCCTCAGTGAGATGAATGGACAAACTGGCTATAATGAGGGCTCAAGTATAGCAAGGATTGTGGGGATAGAACAGAAACAGGCAGTGTTTCATTCTGTTGGGCCTAGGATCTCTGTGAGTGTAAGCAGACTTGATGACATGTAACAACAACAACTTAAGATTTTCAAAGCTATAACCTTTTGGAAGTAGACAACAAGGTCTGTCTTCTGAGGTGTTTCTGAGTGGATTCAAAAGGCCAATCTTTCATGTAGTAGTCCAACACTTCACAATTTGCACCCTCCATAGGGGCAACCTCTGACTGGATATTAAACTGTGTATTTATATCTGATATCTTAAAACAAAAAAGCTATCTAAACTGATCTGTCTCAGATTTTATCAGAAACCTTCATTACCTTAGAAATGATTGCTAAACCCAATTACCTGTTCCTATATTTTCATCATGATTATTCCATATGCATGCTGAGCAAATGATCTGAGAAGTGAGACCATATGAAGAGCCTAAGGAATTTGACTGCTAACCATAAGGGTGGTGGTTCAAATCTACTAGCCACTCATTGGAAGAAAGATTGGACAATCTATTTCCATGGATAGACCACCTTGGAAACCCAAGAAGGGTTCGCTATGAGCCGGAATCATCTTGATGGTGGTGAGGTTTTCTTTTTTTTCTCTCTCTTTTTGTTACATCAGGATTGGAGGAAGACTCATTAACAATATGCAATATGCAAACAATGCAACCTTGCTTGCTGAAATTGAAGATGCCTTGAAGCACTTACTGATGAAGATTAAAGACTACCATATGCAATAGGGATGACACTTCAACATAAAGAAAAGGAAAATACAATAAGCAACATCACAATAAATGAGAAAAGAATGAAATTGTCAAACATTTTGTATTACTTATTTCCACAATCAACATCCATGGAAGCAAAAAAAA
>NW_006922707.1:18279-23815 GCF_000298275.1 Orycteropus afer afer | reverse complement strand
AAAGATTTTGTATTACTTATTTCCACAATCAACATCCATGGAAGCAAAAAAAAAAAAAAACAGAAGCAGCAGTCAATAAATCACATTATTTCTTGCCCAGCATTGCACTGGGAAAATCTGCTGAAAAAGACCTTTTTAAAGTGCTGAAGAGCAAAGATGTCTTTTCCAATACTCATTTTCCCCTAACTCAAGCCATGGTATTTTCAATCAACTTATAAGGATGTGAAAGTGGGACAATGAATAAAGAAGATTGAAGAAGAGTTGATGCTTTTGAGTTCTGGTGTTGCTGAATAATTACTGAAAGTACCATGGACTGCCAGAACTAACAAATCTGTCTTGGATGAAGTACTGCTGGAACGCTCCTTGGAAGTGAGAGTGGCCAGACTTCATCTCACCTACTTTGGTCATGTTGTCACAAGGGAGTGTACCCTGGTGAAGGATATCATGCCTGGTAAAGTGAAGGGTCAGTGAAAAAAGGGGAGGCCCTCAACAAGAGGAATTGACACAGTGGCTGCACCAATGGGGCCAGGAATAACAAGGGTTGTGAGGCTGGCCCAGGATCAGGCACTGTTTAGTTCTGTTGTCCGTACGGTCACTATGAGTAGGAGGTGACTCAACAGGCACCTAACAACAACCACAAACACACACAAGGAACTCTGTTTGCTCTGTGGTTGCAGCACCAAAAGGTCAGTGCTTCCAAACCACCAGCTGCTTTATAGGAAAAAGATCAGAGAGTCTGCTTCTGTAAAATTGTAGAGCCTTGGAAACCCTATGAGACAGCTTTCCTGGGTCTTAGAGGTCACTTCACTATGAGTGGAATCAATTTGATGGTAATGAGTTTAGTTTTTGGATTATAGGTTGCTATGAGTCTGAATCAACTCAGTGACAGTGGGTTGGGTTCTTTTGTGTTGGGTATAAACACACACTCACTAACACTTTTAATTATTTGCTTTCTCCAAATCTTTTCTCCTAAAAAAATTCAGATATGTTTCAAATTCAAGTGACCATGTATCTTATATTCAAAATAAAACCATGGTGAAAAATTGCCATTCATATTAATTAAAATTAATAGTTGAAACTTCAACTTTCCAAGAAAGGAAGAAATATCTATATATATCTTTTTCCTTCAAATTGCAAGACAATCATAAAAATTATATATATATATATATATATATATATATATACACATACACACATATATACATACCACGTCATTATCTCTCATTAAAATATTTGCATTGAGTGTACGCATGATAAAACAAAATATTTGGAAAATATTTCTCTTAAGAATTATTTATAGTTCCAGAGAGTTTTTTTTTTTTTTTTTCCACTAGCTACATGTATATTATGGATGTGCAATGATTTATTTTAAAGGACTAAAGAAAATTTTCATTATATAATTGAAATTCCTGGTTTCACAATGTTGCATACTCTGTGTTTTTATTAGAAAGTGAGCAACATAGTGAAAATGTGAAGAACGTACCCATTTGCAAATTGTTTTTGTAAATTCTTATAGAACTTGGTGCTTTATTAAACTGGAAGACAAATGAGAATTTTACATGGCATTTTATCAAATATAGCACTACTTTCTTTATCAAGGTTTTGATTGTGGTAAAGAAGTGGTAGTTAGCCAATTATTTCTGTCACCAACAATCTAGTCTTACGATTTTGAGTACAGTAGCCCTGACATATATCCAGTATTGATTAGTTTATGAAATGCCATTCTGAAATGGAGTTAATGATCCAGTACAAAGTTTCTCATCCAAATGGAATACTCAAGGATATTAAAGAAATAGAACTGCAAGATTGGAAAGCAGTAAATAATTTTATTTTAATATGGATAATATCAGTGGTTTTCATATTCAATTTAAATTTTATAACACTGATATCTCTGATTAAAAATAAAACATATATTTATATTCCAGCTTTGCTTTTCATATTATACATAATTAATAGAAAAAGATTTTACTTAAAGAAATTTAAGCATTCTTATTTCACTGGATTTTTTCTTTTACTCATGCCTTAAATCTGAAGTGAGAGAAAAGTAGTCTGTTTGCATATTATGGACCATGTATAATAAGACACCATATAATTCTCATAGTATTTCCAGGGAAGGAAAAAAAAAACAGATAAATATCTCCATATGTGCAGTGATATTGAAATTAGATTGGCTCTTCAATTTTTTAATCAACATAATGTTAGCATAGTTAATCTGAAAGTAATTATATTAATATAACAACTAATTGAATATTAGAACAATGGACAATTAACTAAAGTATTTTTTAATTGACTAAATTATAATATCCAATACAGAAATGAGGAACTCTAGTGGCCTTGTGGTTAAAGATTTTGATTACTAACCAAAAGATGGTGGTTCAAACCCACAGCCGCTCTACAAAGATGAGGCAGTCTGCTTCTACTCTGTCTTGGCAGTGGGTTTGTTTTTTGGTTATACATAAATAAAGATGGCACAGGACCAGGCAATCTTTTGTTTTGTTATCAATGAAGTTGCTATGAGTCTGGGCCAAACTTGAAGGCACCTAACAACAATAATAATACAGAAATAAAATCAATCACACATTTATCCATGCAATTTTTATGCTGATAAATGTAAAATGATCAACCCTAAAAATCTGCAAGGCATTTCTGCTCTTGACAATTGGCTAGATACTCTGAAAAATCTTCACGTTGCAAAATAAATAGGTATTATAGAGAATATCATTATGTTTATTCTTAATGTTTTAGAACTTAACAAAAAGAAAGAGGAATTTCCCAAAGACAAAACAACACAAATAACAATAGCACAGGGGAGATGTGCATTCCTTGGAACAGCCATTTGTGATCACAAGGGGAACATTTTCCCAGGAACAAAGTTCAGAAGGCATGAAGTGTTAGGAAAGAAGGACACATGGAAAGGCAAAACAGGGAGGAAGTGGGAAGGGGACTGTTACATTGTGAGGAGTGCAATTAATCAATGGCATGACACAAATGAGTATTTTACAATGCATTTTATCACTTGAATGATGTCCTGTGCACACTCTTATCTGGTCTGTTTTCTGCCATTTTTTAAAAAATAGGGACTGAAAAAGACAATAATCATCTCTCCATAGAAAACAGCTCTTTTGACAAGAAGTGATTCTCTAGAATATGCAGATAAATCATGGTGGATTCATATGATAGTATATTATATTGCAATAAACATGTACAAATTATTGTGACAAATACCAGCTGTGAAAAAAGAAGGTAATCACAAAATATTATGTATTATAACATTCAATTATCTAAAGTTTCAACAATAATGGCAAAATAAGTCTGTTGAGTAAGAGCAACCCAAATTAACTTAGGTCTCTGACGTGACATGGTGGCTTGCTAATGCCTGAAGCTAAAACTCCATTTTCAATCAAATGTAACCTCTCTATTAAGAATACATTGTGTCATTTCTAGAATTCTCCATTGTATCCTGAGAAAATTACTGGGTGCATAATTCCAGAAAACAATGTACATGATACTTCCTAGGAAGGTTGGTCCAAAAGAATTCTCAGAAAAAATGCCTACTCAAATTTTAGAACTATGCATGTCTTCCCTGAACTAACATGAGGGGGTTTTTATGATTGTTTCAAGGCCAAATGTACCCAATTTAATAATTATTTTTTAACTTTGAAAAACAAATTTGGAAGCATATTTAATTTCCTACCAATCAGATATACCATAAACCAATTTTGTAATAATAACATGAATGTCCACTAATCACTGAATTTTTACTAAATTTCCTCATATACAAACTCTCTGGTCTGCCTCCTTCTTGCATTACTTATTTCAGATTCCCCTGAACTTTGTGATTCCCAATTTTCGATTTGCCTCCGGAAAAGCTCTTCACTTTTCATTTCAGTCAGACCGCCATTTTTGATCTACACCCTGATGTTAGAAGTCAGAAGAGGGGTTCTTTGGGAACAGAGGAATGACTGAGAAACACAAAATAGGTGTCAGATTTCTTTTCTTGATCTCAATGCTGGTTTCACAGGAAAGTATACTTCTGAAAATTCATCCATGTACAGATTTAAGATCTATACATCTTTCAGTATAGGTTTGACTATTCTCCAAAGCTTTTGCTTATTATATCAAAGAAGACTTGAACTTAAGTTTCATCCTAAGTGATAATATCTGATCTTTTACTTCTAAGCCTATCAAATATGTATATAAACCAATTGACAACGCATTGCTTCCAATGATAATTTGGAAATAGATAACTGGCCTCTCTTTTGCAGAAAAAACAGGGGGACTTGAATCCCCAAACTTTTGGTTAGAAGCCAAGCTTATTACCTGTTTTCATCACCTGGGGCTCCTGAGTACATATGTATTTCCATTTGTACCCACTCAACTCAACCTGCTGTATCTGGTAGCATTCACAAACATACTCACAACGCAAACCAGGCAATATTTAAATTCAGGTTGACTTAGATATAAGAAAAGAATCAAGAAACTTAACAATGCAGCACACACATCAACAACATAGCATAATTTTTTAGATGTCCAGGTCCAAATTCCAATATCCAAATGTCGTGTTTTTGATCTGTGTAGTCATGAGGACTGGGTGGTTCAGTGATTAAGCACACAACTGCTTAGGTTGGTGTTTCAAACCCACAAGCCACTCGTCAAGAGAAAGTTGTGAGAGTTTGCTTCCATAAACATTACATCAAGGGAAATCCTATGGAACAATTCTTCTGTGTCCTGTAGGGTCTCTGTGAGTCAGAATCCACTTGGAGGCACACATCATGAGATGTGACTGAATCCATTCAACAAGGTAGAATGGGTGCCCACACTGAACACTGACATCTTGCCGCATTTTGAGGCACCCAGAATGTTCCTAAAAATATGCCCTTGTAGTCTGAGCCTCCAGGTTATTGGATAACTGTCCTTTAATTTGATCAGGTTTGTTCTTCCTCTTTCAAGGTACAACACTGAGCTGGGCAGTTTCCTGGAAAATCGCTCCCTCTAGTGTCCCTATCCAAGTTAACAAGTTTGAATCATACTCAGAGGAGCTTCCAGAAAAACCTTTTGCATTTTCATTCCAGTCAAAATCCAGCTATCCATGTTCCATAAACATCCCAATATATAGGGTTCAGAATAAGCTGCAACTGGCTTCAAATAATGTTTCACTCAGGCAATTATTAACTGAACATATTCAACTCCAAGATGCATACTGGTCAGGATGTAAATTGTCTTTTCTGAAGTTCCAGAGACAAATCAGAATTGATCTGTGGTCATTATGCCACACCAGCATTCATCCTATGGAGCATTAGTATGATTCTTGAACAACTACAGGGGTAATGTTGTATCTACAGTTATTTCTGGTTTAGTCAAAAAAGCAAGCCAACTTGAATATAAAAACAGACAGTATTCATGCCATTGACTTCATATTCATTCAGCTGTCTAAAAATGTGTCATCCTGGTTCATGATGGCATTTGGCTGCTAACCAGAAGGTCGGTGGTTCAAACTTATCACTCACTCTGCAGAAGAAAAAAATGAAGCAGTTAG
>NW_006922707.1:15349-17184 GCF_000298275.1 Orycteropus afer afer | reverse complement strand
TTGAAATGACTATTGCAGCTGTTTTGTCAATCCATTTCATTGAGGGCCTTCCCCTTCTGCATTGACCCTCCACTTTGCCACGTATAATATCCTTCGCCAGAGAATGGCTCTGTTTTAGTGACCTAGTGCTGCTCTGACAAGAATATACCACAAATGGGATGGTTTGAAGAAAGAGGAGTTTATTCTTTTACAGTTTGGTGGCTTTAAGTCCGTGTTCAAAGTGTCAGGCTCTAGGGGCTGGGTGAAAGCCCCTCAACCTTGGGCTTCAGCTCTGCCTCCTGCTCCTGGCCCACTGGAGCTAGAAGCTTTTCTTCACTCAGCTTCTGGCTGCTGAAGTTGGCAAGCCCAAGGTTTACAAGAGAGAAGGCACAATCCCAGTCCCACACAGCAGGCCATTAATTCAAGTCCATTAAAAGTCCCAAGATTGTGCCAGGCTGCTGAACAACAACTTGGCTATATGCAGTGTTCAACTATGCCACAGGGTAGAGACCATTCCCAAAGCTGTTTCATATATACAGGAAGCAGACCACATCCCTAAGGCAGTTGCTCACAGTAGATTCCACCATGGAGTTGATTACCAGTCTCATCATGGGGAATACTACATCCAGCAGCCCAGCTACTCAACCAGGCACAGCCAAGTTGACACACAAGCTCAGCTACTACAGGTCCCTTCTGACAATAGGACCAAAGGAGATGAGGCAAAGTCTGGGTATTTTCTCTGCTGAGGATCATTCCAGCTCCACTTCTTCCAAGATAGATTTGTTCCTTTTTCTCACAGTCCATGGCATTTTCAATATTCTTTGTCAACATCACAATTTAAAGGCATTAGCTCTTCTTCACTTTCCTGATCCATTGACCAACTTTTATATATATATGAGGCAATTGAAAATGCTATGGATTGCAGCAGGTTCACCTGAGCCTTCAAAGTGACATTTTTGCTCTTTAATTTAAAGAGGTCTTGTGCAGCAGTGTTGGCCTGTGCAATACCTAGAAACAATTTCTAACTGCTTCTTCCATGACCATTGATTGTGGTTCCAAGCAAAGTGAAATCCTTGACAGCTTCAACATTTTCTGTTTTTATCATGATGCTGTTTATTTGTTCAGTTGTGAGAAATTTTGTTTTCTTTATGTTGATTTGCAATTCACACTGAAGGCTGTAGTTTTTATCAGTTAATTGTTTCAAGTCTTCTTCACTTTCAGCAATCATCTGCTCTCCAATCCTGATGCCACAATCTTCTTAGACTCTAGCATCTTGGGTTATTTACTCAGAATACAGATAAAATTAAGTATGGTGAAAGGATACAGCCCTGACACATACCTTGTCTTATTTTAAACCAGCCTGTATTCCTTTGTTCTGTTTGAAGAGTTGCCTCTTGGTCTATGTGCAGGTTCCTCATGAACACAATTAAATGTTCTGGAATTCCCACTCTTCACAATGTTATCAATAATTTGTTATGATCCACACAGCTGAATGCCTTTGCATAGTCAATAATACATAGGTAAACATGTTTCTTCCTCCAATGAGGAAGAATCTTTAACAACCTGAGATACGGAAATGATACAACTTTGCTTGCTGAAAGTGAGGATGACTTGAGGCATTTACTGAGGAAGGTTGAAGAATACAGTCTGCAGTATGGATTACGTCTCAATATAGAGAAAACAAAAATCCTCACAACTGGACCAATGAGCAGCATCACAATTAATGAAGAGAAGATTGAGATCATCAAAGAATTGACGTTGCTTGGTTCTACAATCGATGCCAACGGAAGCAGCAGTCAGGACATTAGACGACGTGTAGCATTGGGAAAGTGAACTGTGAAGGAACTGTTTCAAGT
>NW_006922707.1:9511-14899 GCF_000298275.1 Orycteropus afer afer | reverse complement strand
ATGGCATCTAACAACAACAACAAACATGTTTCTGGTATTCTTTGCTTTCAGCCAAGATACACCTGACCTCAGAAATAATATTCCTTGTTCTATGTCCTCTTCTGAACCTGCTTGAATTCCTGGTTACTTCTTGTCTATATACTGCTGAAACCATTTTTGAATTATCAACTGCAAAATTTTATTCATGTGCAATATCAATGATACTGTTCACTAATTTTTGCATTCCGTTGGATCACCATTCTTTAGAATGAGCACAAAGATGGATCTCTTCTTGTAGGTTGGCCAAGTAGCCATCTGTTTTGGTTCTCTAGTGCTGCTCTAAAGAAGATATCTCAATGGGAAGATGGCTTTAACAAAGAGGGATTTATTCTCTAACAGTTTTGGAGGCTGGAAGTCTGAATTCAAATTGCCAATGTCTAGGGCCTAGGTGAAGCCCTCTTGACTTCAGGCTTCAGCTCTGCCTCTTGCTCCGGGTCCACTGCAGCTGGACAGGTATCTTCACTCAGGCAGTTGCTGGTTGCAAAGACTGACAAACCCAAGGTCGACAAATAAAACGGCACAGTCCCAAAATCACCAAACAATATAGCAGGCCACTAATTCAATCAACAGGAAACATGGCAGGCTGGTGATTGAAAACGAAGCTACATGAAAGGTTCAAGTATACCAAAAAACTGCAGTGACCTTTCAGAAAGCTTCTTCTTATACACTGGAAGCAGACCACATCCCTAAGACATCTACTCAGTTGCTCCAGTAGTTGATAACCAGTCTCATCATGTGGAATAACTATATGCAACTGCCCAGCCACTCAAAACCAGGCCCAGCCAAGGTGACACATAATCTTAACTACTATACCAGCTTCCAAATTTCTTGGATTAAATGAGGGAGCACCACATGTGCTGTATCCATTTACTGAAATTTCTTAAAATGTATTCTGTCAATTCCCAGAGTCTTGTTAAAACAAATTCCTTCAGAGCAGCTTGGAACTCTTCCTTGAACACCACGGATTCTTGATCATATGCTAGCTACCTCCTGAAATGGTTGAATGTCAATTGATTCTTTTTGGTATAAACACTGTGTATTCTTTTCATCTTCTTCTTTATGCTTCCTGCATTGCTTAATATTTTGCCTATAATATCCTTCAACATTGTAACTCAAGGCTTATTTTTTTTTTCTTCAGTTCTTTCCCCTTGAGAAATCTCAAGTGATTTGTGTTTATAACTCTGGGTCTTTGCACGTTTTACTATAATCCTTTATTTTGTCTTCTGAAGCTGCACTTTGAAATATTGCTTTTCAGCTGTTTTATCTTGTCTTTTCTTCCATTTGCTTTAGCTATTCTCCACTCAAGAAGAAGTTTCAGAGTCTCTTTTGATATCCATTTCCTTTTTCTTTTTACTGTATTTTTAATAAGCTTTTGCTTTCATCATGTATGATTAACTTGCTGTCATCCCACAACTCATTTGGTTTTTGGTCATTGGTGTTCAATACCACAAATCTATTCTTCACATGGTCTGTAAATTTATGTAGAACATAAGAAAAGTAACATTTTGGCTCTTGTCAACATTTTTAGAAATTATCTTTGGCTTCAACTTGAACTTGCATATTGATGGTCTATTCCACACTCAACCCTGGCCTTGTTCTTACTGATTATATTGAGCTTCTCCATTGCCTCTTTCCACAGATTTAATCAATTTAACTCCTATCTATTCCACCTGGTGAGTTCTGTGTGTGTAGTCACTGTTTATGCTGTTGAAAAATGTATTTTAAAAGAATATGTAATTGGTTTTGCAAAATTCTATGTGTTCTCCAGCATCATGTCTTTCACCAAGGCCATGCTTTTCAGAAGATGGGAGAAGATCAATTATAAAAGGATGACAGAAACTTAGGAAGTATTAGACTTGTCCAATACCTTGATTTCTTGATTGTAGTTCTATTTTCATCACTGTATAAAATGACCCAAATTCACAAAGAGTGTAGCATAACAGGGGAATTGTTATGTGCACATCAACAAAGTTGTGGTATAAGAACAGCAACAAACTAACAAGTAAAGAAAACAAAGCAAAAAAGATCTAGGCTTTGTGTGTATATATATATATATGTTGTTGTTGTTGTTATGTGCCGTTGATTCTGCCCCGACTCAAAGCAACGCCTCCTTGGGTGTCCAAGGCAGTATCACTACGGAAGTAAATTGCCCCATCATCCTTCTGAGGAGTGGCTGGTGGATTTGAACTGCCAGCCTTCTGGTTAGCAGTATATATGTAGATACATTACTTTATTTTGTGAAAAAGCATAACTTATATCATTCTTTGTATTTTGGCCCCTGTCATCCCCTCAGTTTGTCCATCACTTATTCCCTTTCTGGTCTGTTTACATAAATCTCTCCAAACCGGTCAGATTATTCAAGATTTGGTGGTCTTTTTTCTCATCCCCCTACACATGCACACACTGAAAGATTTTTCTCTTTCCCTGCTACCTTGCTTAACTAGCTCAAGCACAATTTTTGTTACTTAATAGATTTGAAATAATTCCATAAGGGGAAACTTCCATGACACACTTTAATTAGATCTCCTGTTGATTCTCTCCAGAACACACTGTTCAGAAAAATTTCAAACTCACCAAAACTGCTATTCATTCAGTATTTCTCTTTCCTACCCCGAGTAGATGTTAAGATTTACCATTCAGAAATCATATCTTTCTCATTCTTATATATTGATTTAAACTTGTAGAGAACCCAGTGAAAAGATGGTTTTCGAGTCTTCATCAAATACATATGTATATTAAAGAAATGAGCTGTAATCTGGTAAATAGCATCAAATATAAACAACAAAGTACACATTGGCATTATTCATCTAATGATTGTTATGCATAGTGATTTCTTGAGGATGTGGATTATATCTTAATTCTCTTTCCATCTCTCTTCTCCTAATAGCCTAGGACTTGTTGTTGTTGTTATGTGCCTTCAAGTCAGATCCAACTCACAGCGACCCCTCCTTGGGTTTCTGAGGAGGTATCACTACGGAAGCAGATTGCCCAACCTTCCTTCCTAGTAGTGCACTTAGTAGAATCTTAAAGATGTGTGCTGAATTTAAGCATAATTAACTGAATTGAATGCCAGGACACAAAATGAGATAATTTACCATTGAACAGTTGATGTTCACTTAGCATACACAAGTTTTTAATGCACTAATTATGTAAAACATTCACCCAATTTGAGAGAGAAGGCAGCATCCTCTCTGTGATTGTCCTTTGAGTTTTTATAAATGCTCCTACATCTTAGCCAAGTTTATGCATTAATGAAATCTGTATCCATTCAAACTATATGATCTGCCTATTTTCAATGCTGTACTTTTACATTTTCTAGCCTTGACTCTGCAGTGAAATAATGAGGACAGAAAAAAAAATTACAAGAACTGCCAGAGGGAAGTAATCAAACCAGGTTTTTAAAGATAAACTTTCAAAAATTAATCAAGTCTTAGGTAAGTTGTAGGTTTCCTAAGATTGGATTCTTTTTAGCATAAATTGTTCATTTTATTATTTCTTCAAACCCCTGAATGTATATTTATGCCACACTATTTCCTTTGTATGGGAGATAGTTAAGTATTTCTTCCACATGTGAGTTTTGTCTATTAGTGTTCTTTGCACAACTTCAAAATGTTTAAGCAGTGGCTACACATACAGGATGAAATTAAATCAGGCTTTCTGGACCATTTACATCTCCCAGCACAGCAAGAGGCTTTGATCATTTTGGAATAAAAAATTTTGAAGAAAGTTGATGTGATATGATTTCATAAAACTATTTATAGCATGAATACATGAACTCAAAATATTTGCTACTCTGTTTGAATCAAGCAAAACATACATTCCATTGTAATGTTTCTTTTCATTATATTTAAGATTTTGCTATAAAATTTTACTTTAAAACTTGACTCCAAAAAAAAACAAACAAACAAACAAATCCTCACGACCATTAGGTCTATTGCAAATTGGAGTGACTCTATTGCCTTTCTGGGGCAGTAAATCTTTAATTGTATTACCTCATCTTCCTACCCCATGGCAGTTGGTGGATATGAACTACTTACCTTTTGGATAACAACCAAATGCTTTATCCACTGTGCCACCAGAAAACTTAACTAGTATTAAGAAATATTTACCCTTTCAAAGTATTAGTGTATGTTTATTTCCTGACAATTGTGAAACAGTGCTGTGTGCTTAGGGGAATACTATTAACTTTTGGAGGAGAAGAGAGAAGATGTGGTAAGGCTGGTTGAAAATTTCTGAGTGTTGTTTCCATTTGGGTCACTATTTTTTTTCCTTCTTTTCCCTTGAGCCAAGTTATCTGCACAGACATTTTAAGCTATGAATAATTAAGAGGTACCTGTACTATTATTATTTATTTTTATTATTCTAAGAATAATTTTTTAGATGATCTAGACAATGCATTGTGTGAGATGGACGGATGATAGGGAAGACAAAAGAGAAGTTGTAGGAAAAACTGAATGCCCCTTCCTATGTCCTAAAACCATTTGATGAATGTATCCTTTAGTCATCTTGCTGTTTAAATAGACACATCAGCACATCCACTTCCGTGACATGGCTCCTGCCCTAATGAGATGTTCAGACTGAAAGGGAAGACCTGGATCATACAGGATTAACAACTGTGTGGAACGTGACAAAAAGGACAAATAAAGGAATCTCTGCCAATATCTGAAAAGGATATTAAATTCTGTTAAATTGTAAAGAAAATTATATTAGATTCCATTAAAAGGTGGAGAAAACAATATTGGAATCTCTTGAAAGATTAGAAAAGTGATGTTCTTATCTCCAATCCTCTCTTTATTTGAATGCTTTTTTTTTTTTTTAATCCACAAAGCTCTGAGATGGCAGAAAATGGATATCTCAGCCTACTTCTGTCACTGAAACAAATCAAAACCAACAAGTAGAACAAGAAGAAATAAAAGGTCTCAGTTCAGTAACTCTGCCCTGTTCTACTAGAGCTTCAGCTGGCAGTACTTCCATCAAGAAATTGTTCAAGGCAAAGAGGCATGGATATTGCAGAATTTATGTCATTAGTTTCACTTATCAGGGAGTGCACCCTTGTTGGGCTTGTTGTCCACATACAGAAAACTATTGTCACTTATCCAGTTTTATAGTCATTTACAGTGAGAAGGTTAGTTTGGCCACTTGCTATTAATAAAATTGGGATCTCTGGGTGTTGCAAATGGTTACGCTTCTACCTGAAAGACTGTCATTTCAAATCTATCAAAAGTGTCTCAGAATATAGGCCTGGCAGTCTGCTTTTGAAAGGCTGCCGCAAGAAGAGCCTTTGTGTGCAGTTCTATTCAGCACATGTGGGGCCATCATAGGTGAGAACCAGCTCAAGAGCAAAAAACA
>NW_006922707.1:1905-3796 GCF_000298275.1 Orycteropus afer afer | reverse complement strand
GGAGTTAGAATCCCAAAAGGGAGAAACATGCTCATCATCCCCCAAGCTGAACAAGATGAAGAATAAATTCAACCCTTGAGTTGCAATATTGAAAGATTCTATGGGTAACATATAGAATGATGCAGGAAACATCAAAAGAAGATGAAAGCAAACATAAAGTCACTGTCCCCCAGAAAATACATCAATGTTCTTCAGTTTCAGGAGATGGCAAATGCTCAAAAACCAGTGGTACTGAAGGAAGAAGTTGAAGCTGTACTGAAGGATTTGGTGAAAAATAAGGCCCCAGAAATTGAAAGAATACCCATTGAGATGTTTCAACACACAAGTGTCATGCTGGGGGCATTTACTTGTCTATACCAAGAAATTTGGAAGACAGATACCTGGCCAACTAACTGGAAGAGGACCATATTTGTACCCATTTCAAAGAAAGAGGATCCCATAGAATCTGAAAATTATCCAACAATATCATTAATATTAAACACAAGTAAAATCTTGCTGAAGATAATTCAAAAATAGTTGCCACAATATATACAGGGAACTTCAAGAAATGTAAGCTGGATTCAGAAGAGGATGTGGAAGGAGAGATATCATTGCTGATATCAGATGGATCTTGTCTGAAACAAAATAATACCAGTACAATGTTTACTTGTGTTTTATTGAATATACAAACACATTCAATTGTGTGGATCATAACAAATTATGGATAACATTGAGAAAAATGGGAATTCCATAACTCTTGATTGTGCTATGAGGAACGTGTGCAAAGTACAGGAGACTGTCTTTTGAATAAAGCAAAGGGATACTGAATCATGAAGAGAAGGTATCAGGGTTGAATCCTTTCATGATACTTTTTCAGTCTCTATGCTGAGCAAATAATCTGAGAAACTGAGGTGTATGAAGAACATTGCATCAGAATAGGAAGAAGACTCATTGACAATCTGGGATACTCAGATGACACGACTTTGCTTGCTGAAAGTGAGGATGATTTGAAGCTTTTAATGATGAAGTTTATTAAAGACTTCAGTCTTCAGTATGGATTGCATCTCAACAGAAAGAAAATGAAAATCTTCACAACTGGACCAATAAGCAACATCACAATAAATGGAGAAAAGATTGAAATTGATAAAGATTTCTTAATACTTGGTTCCACAGTCAACACCAATGGAAGCAGAAGTGAAGATATCAGATGACATATTACAGTGGGCAAATGTGCATCAAAAGACCTGAACAACAAGGATGTCTCCTAGAAGACTAAGGTGGACCTAACACAAGTCATGGCATTTTCAATCACCTCATATGCATGTGAGAGCTGCACAATGAACAAGGAAGAGCAAAGAAGAGTTGAGGTTTTTGAGTCGTGGTGTTGGTGAAAAATACTGAAAGTACCATGGACTGCCAAGACATGCAGCTGAAAGCTCCTTGGAAGCAAGAATGGCCAGACTTCATCTCACCCACTTTGGTCACATTGTCGGAAGGGATCATATCTTACAGAAGGATATCATGCTTGGTAAAGTGGAGGGTCAACCAAAAAGGGGAAGGCCCTCAAGGAGGTAGATTGACACAGTGGCTGCAATGATGTGCTCAGGTATAGCAGGAATTGTGAGGTTGGCACAGGACCAGGAAGTGTTTTCTCCTGTTGTATGTAGATTCATTATGAGTTGGAGGTGACTCAACGGCACCTCACAACAGCAACAACAACATTCCGAGCAAATAATCTGAGAAGCAGGACTATATGATGAAGAATGTGTCATCAGGATTTGAGGAAGACTCATTAAAAATCTGCTTATGTAGATGATAAGGCCTTGCTTGCTGAAAGTGAAGGCCTTGCTTGCTGAAAGTGAAGATGACTTGAAGAACTTATGGGTGAAGATAAAAGACTATAGTTTTCAGT
>NW_006922707.1:0-1380 GCF_000298275.1 Orycteropus afer afer | reverse complement strand
TAGGTAAAGTTGAGGATTAGCAAAAAATGGGAAGATCCTTAATAAGATGGATGGATACAGTGGCTGGAACAATGGCTCAAGCATTGTGTGCATTGTGAGGATGCCACAGTACTGAAGGAATGAATAGTGTTTTGTTCTGTTATGCATAGGGTCTCTTTAAGTTGGAAGTAACTCAGCAACACCTAATACCAAAACACAAACAAACAAAAAAATAAACCAACAATTCTGTAATATATTCATTTGTAGACCATTCAGTACCTATTCCATTTGATAGTTTGCATTTGATGATTAATGTTTCACATTTACCTATCACCTTTGAATCTTATATAATATATTAAGTTAAAAGAAAAAGAGGAATAAAGCAGTTAATATCACTAAATACATAAATAAGACCCTAAGGATAAATAGGTTAATGTATGTCAGACTGAATTTCTTCCTGGGGTGTGAAACCACACTGATACTTATAATATCTTTTCTTCACTGAATATTGTATGATATCTTTGCCATCATCTAGGATCTCAGTTAGTTGTAGTACATTACTGCAGAGGAGTCATATTCATGAAACATACAAGACTATGGACAGCTTGTACCACTAAACAGTGACAGATCTTGTACTGCTGGACAAGAAAGAGAAATTTCTGGGACAAGATTTCATTTATGTGACAAACTGTTTAGCTATAGGCCTTACCCTTCTTTATAATGAGGAAAACACTGTTTTAGATGAATGAGGAGTTAGAAATGACCAGTAAGTTATTTAAACACCTGGTCCAATGGATCACTTATTTTGACACGTGGGTGGGAGATTTGTCTCTTGGCAAATAAGACTTCCAAAATAGTCATAGTCCCAATTTAGGAACAAGAAGTAACATACAATAAAATAAAGTCATAGTTTAAAATAATGTAGTAAGAAAATCTCTTCTCCATGTCTTCCTTTCTATAACTTGTGAATGTGGTATGAGAGAATGGATACCATATATTAATCATGGATTTAGAGCACATACTACTACCTGGATGACAAATCTCACAAAGTATTGAATTCTAGCCAGCATTGTAACTAACTCTTCAATATACTATTCACTATACTCTAACAGAAATAAAAATAGATATTGAATGATAGAGTTTTGCAAGACCAATGATTTATTAATTGCAAATATCATTTTTTCAACAACACAAACAACAGCTATACACATGGACTTCACCAGATGGTATCACAGGAATCAGATTGACTACATCTGTGCCAAGATGTGATGGAAAAACTCAATATCTTCTGCCAAAACAAGGCCAAGAGCTGATTGTGGAAAAGACCATCAACTGCTCATGGCAAGTTCAACTTGAAGTTGAAGACAACTAAAACAAATCTATAAGAGTCAAAATATGACC
>NW_006922706.1:275430-275889 GCF_000298275.1 Orycteropus afer afer | reverse complement strand
CATCTGGAGTTTGTTTTTGTGTGTGGTGTGAGGTACAGATCTTGTTTCCTTTTTCTGCAAATGGATCTCCAGTTTTGCCAGCACCATTTATTAAAATAACCTTCTCTTCCCCATTTAATGGATTTTGGGTCTTTGTCAAAGATCAGCTGACTGGAGAGTTCTGACAAGATGGCAGACTAGGCAGAAAGACTGCACAGACCCTCTTCAACAAAGAAAAGGGAAACCAATTAACACAGATACAGAAGATAATCCTGGACCACTGAGCCTTGAAGGGAAGGATGTACAAGTGGACTAAACCCCAACTAGCAGAAGAATTTGTGTGAAAATATCAAAAAAAAGGAGACATACGGAGCTGCGGTCTGGCAGCGGTCATGAGTGATCCAGACAGCTTGGAGATTCCCAAGTGGTGGTAGGACTTAAGAATTATCCTAAAAATCACCCTGCTAGCCAGGGACTGCA
>NW_006922706.1:244610-245255 GCF_000298275.1 Orycteropus afer afer | reverse complement strand
GGTGGTGGCAAGTGTGCTGGTCCGATAGAGCCTGGTGGAACCACTGAGACTATGGTCCCTAGCTGCCCTTCAGGTCTGGAATTGAAACCATGCCTGTGGCTTCCAGCCAATAATAGACAGTATATGAGTTCAACATTTCCCTGAGGTAGATACACTCCTTGGAGAGAACAGTCATGGGGGAAAAAAGTGCTGCTTATGCACAGGGAGACAGCTCAGGGGGCAGGTGTGCATGGAGAGATAGACACAGAGAAGAGATAACTATAGGGAAGAAGTGGGAGGGGAGCTGTTGCATTGTGGTAAATTGTGGTCAGTGTCATGAGAGAAAGTGTATGTGAACAGCTGTATGGAAAGTGAATTTGCTCTGTAAATTTTCTACCAAATCACAATAAAAAAATAAAAAGGAATAGACAAAAAGATGCCATTATGATCTCTTTATGGAAGATTTACTGCTTTCTTACTCATCACAATCCAAGGGCCTCCTTACTATTTACATTTATAACTATAGACACTCAATTGCTAAAACAATCTCACCTTATGATAACTCCTAATTCCATGTTAATGCCCACTTCTAATTCTGTCTTGTAAACATTGACCAATCTGAAACCAATATCTGCTTTCCATAGACCCATATCAAAATCATTCCAA
>NW_006922706.1:241533-243265 GCF_000298275.1 Orycteropus afer afer | reverse complement strand
CAAAAGGATTTGGTGGTGGCGGCATTTACCCATCTGTCCCAAATAATTTGGAAGAGAGCTACTTGACTGGAAGAAACTGACTGGAAGAAATCCATATTTGTGCCCATTCCAAAGAAAGAGGATCCAACAGTATATGAACACTTTGGAACAATATTAATATCACATGAATATAAAGTTTTCCTGAAGATAATTCAAAATACTTATAGCAGTATGTTGACATGGAAATTTAGAAATGTGAGCTAAATTCAGAAGAGGACGTGAATGAGGGATGTTGTTGCTTATGTCAAATGGATCTTGGCTGAATATAAAAAATACAATAAATATATATATATATATTTTTTTATTTCATACACTTTGCAAATGCATTCAACTATGTGGATCGTAACTAATTATGGGTAACATTGAGAGGAATGGGAATTCCAGAATATTTAACTATGCTCATAAGGAATCTGTATATAAACTGAGAGGCTTCCCTTGAAACAGAACAAGGGAATACTTCATGGTTTAAAATCAGGAAATATGTGTGTCAGAGTTGAATCTTTTCATCATACTCATTCAATGTGTATGCTGAACAAATAACCCAAGAACCTGGAGTATATGAAATACTTGGCATCAAGATTGGAAGAAGAATCTATTAACAACCTGTGATATGCAGACAACACAACCTTGCTTGCTGAAAGTGAAGATGGCTTGAAACACTTACTGATGAACATTAAAGGCTATAGTCTTCAGCATGGATTACATCTCAACACAAAGAAAACAAAATTCTCAAAATTGGACCAAATAAGTAGCATCATAATAAATGCAGAAAAGACTGAAGCTGTAAATAATTTCATTTTTCTTGGACCTATAATCAACACCAATGGAAGTAGCAGTTAAGAAATGAGATGTTGCCTTACCCTGGGAAAAATCTGCTCTAAAAGACCTCTTTAAAATTTTGATGAGGAAAAATGTCACTTTGAAGACTAAGGTGCATCTTATCCAAGCCATGGTATATTCAACAGCTTCATATGCATGTGAAAGCTGGACAGTGAACAAGGAAGGCCAAAGAAAATTTGATGCCTTTGAATTATGGTATTCATGATGATTACTGAAAATACTGCAGATTGCCAGAAGAACAAATAATTCCGTCCTTGAGGTGCAACCAGAATGCCCATTGGAAGCGAGAATGGCTAGGTTTCATCTCACCTATTTTGACCATTTTGTCAGAAGGGTCCATTCCTTGGAGAAGGGTATCATGCTTGGTAAAGTGGAGAGTCAGTGAAAAAGGAGAGGATCCTCAATAAGATGGATTGAAACAGTGTCTTCAGTAATGGGTTCAAGTATAGCAAGGATTGTGAGCCCAGAGCATGAATGGGCAGTGCTTGCTTCTGTTGTCTATAAGGTTGCTGTTAATCAGAGACGACTTGAAGTTACCTAAAAACAACACAACAAAATCACTCTAAGAATAATGAGTGCATTTAAATTATGGTGTTGGGGAAGAATATAGAAAATGCCATGGAATGCCAGAAGAAAGAACAAATCTATATTCTAAGATGTACAACCAGAATGTTTCTTAGAAGTGAGGATGGCCAGACTTCATCTCACACACATTGGACATGTTTTCAGGAGGGACCAGTCCCTGCAGAACACCATGATTGGCAAAGTAGTGGGTCAGCAAAATTGAGAAAGACCCTCAATGACATGAATTGACACAGTGGCTGCAGCAATAGACTAAAACATAGAAATGATT
>NW_006922706.1:239048-240698 GCF_000298275.1 Orycteropus afer afer | reverse complement strand
TTTATATTGAGATGTAATCCATACTTCAGACTGTATTCTTCAATATTCATCAGTAAGTACTTCAAGTCATCCTCATTTTCAGCAAGCAAAGTTGTGGTGTCAGCATATCACAGGTTGTTAATGATTCTTCCTCCAATCCTGATGGCACATTCTTCTTCATATAATCCAGCTTCTTGGATTATTTACTTTGCATATAGATTGAATAAGTAAGGTGAAATGATACAACCCTGATACACTCCTTTCTTAATTTTAAACCATGCAGTGTCCCCTTGTTGTTTGAATGACAGCCTCCTGGCCTATGTACAGGTTCCTCACGAGTACACTTACGTGTTCTGGAATTCTCGCTCTTCTCAATGTCATCCACAATTTGTTATGATCCACACAATCAAATGTTTTTTTGCATAGTCAATAAAACACAAGTAAACATCTTTCTGGTATTCTTTTCTTCGAGCCAAGATCCATCTGACATCAACAATGATATCCCTTGTTCCATGTCCTCTTCTGAATCCAACTTACACCTCTGGAAGTTCTCTGTCAATATAATGCTGCAACCATTTCTGAATTACCTTCAGTAAAATCAACCCAGTTCTCTTCTTTTTTTAAATCATATTTAAACCTGTGATATTCATCAAATCTATAACTGTCCTTATTTCTGACTCATTATTTTATCTTTAAGTCTTATATTTCTTTAAAGTCAGAGGTTCCTAACAAAGATGGTCCTGGTATGAGCTGGCCATGAAGTACAGTACTGAAAGAACACAGACATGTAGGGAATGAATTAGCAAGATCATCCAAAGCAACTATCTTCAAAGCATTGTACTAAACTTTTGTTGGAGACTTGATTCTGAATCATGATAGCATTATGTGTTATAGATTAGAATTGCTCCATAGTTTTCTTGGTTGTAATTTTCATAGAAACACAATATCAGGCATTTCTTCCATAGCACTGCTGGGTTGGTGAGCAACTCCAACTCCTAGGTAAGTAAACTCAAAACTCACTGCCACTGAGTCAGTTCTGACTCATAACAACCCCTCCTTGGGTTTCTGAGGTGATATCTCTACTGACGTAGATTGCACAATCTTCCTTCCAAGATATGGCTGGTGGATTTGAACTGCCAGCCCTCTGGTTAGCAGTCAAATGCCTTATGTGCTACTCCACCAGAGCTCCTTTAGCTTAGTTGTTGTTGTTATGTGCCATCGAGCCAGACCCGACTCATAGCGACCCCTCCTTGTGTTTCTGAGGCAGTATCACTACAGAAGTAGATTGTCCCATCTTCCTTCTGAAGAGTGGCTGGTGGATTTGAACTGCTAGCCTTCTGGTTAGCAGTTACGTGCCTTAGGCACTACACTACCAGAGCTCTCTTAGCTTAGTAGTAGAATGCAAATTGTTTGTCCTGGGACCTCCATTATTTAAGGATGTTTGAGTTTCTATTTAAATATAAACTGCTAAGTTCACTTAAACCTAAAAGGTATGTATCTTATGTTTGAATGTCATGAGTAACTTCAATTAATGTTTCATCTATGCCATCTCTACGCACATATTTCACTTATTCTAACTTCATTGCTGCTAACTCACCATACAGGAGAAATGCCAAATAAGTTAATGTGCTTGTGAATGTGAGCACTTTTATAATTTACCATTTTTTACAA
>NW_006922706.1:238154-238675 GCF_000298275.1 Orycteropus afer afer | reverse complement strand
TATATATATATATATGTAATAAACGTTTACATATTTATATATATATGTAAACATTCTCTTCATGAACTTTATAAAACAATATTTGTCTCTCTATTGCCTTGCCATAAACATAATTTTTATTGCATTCTCCAACTTATGTACTGATGCATTCTCAATTTTTCCTGTTGAGTTATACTTTTCTGCTTCAAATTATCTCTCAAAATTCACTTATTCAATACACTTTGAACTCTACTATGGACATACCACTGCCATCTAGTTGATTTTCACTCATAGCAACTCTTTAGTACAAGGTAGAACTGCCCCCATAGGGTTTCCAAGGCTGTAATTCTTTACAAGAGTGGACTACCTCATCTTTCTCACATGGAGGGGCTTGTGGTTCTACCTTTCTGTTAGCAGCTAAATATGTTAAAAACTATGCCACCACAGCTCCTGCAACCTTGTTGTTGTTGTGTTCCACTGAGTCAGACCCAACTCAGAGCAACCCCACCTTGGGTTTTTGAGGTAGCATCACTACAGAAGTC
>NW_006922706.1:235853-237619 GCF_000298275.1 Orycteropus afer afer | reverse complement strand
TCTAGAAAGCTATTCTCCCAATTCCACACCCATGCTTTTTTACACTTTTTTGACTTACATATTTGTAAATACCCACTGCCAGAAGTGGATTCTGACTCACAGTGACTGTATCGAAACAGAGTGGAACTGCCCCAAAGGATTTCCAAGGCTGTACATCTTTACAGAAGTATACTGCCTCATCTTTCTCCCAAGGAGCAGCTGGTGAGTTTGAACTGCTTACTTTTGGTTAGCAGACAAATGCCTTAACCATTGTGCCACGAGACCTCCTTATATGTATAAATATATAACTAAAATATCAACTTTGCCAAGAACTTTACAGTTCTCAACCACAGCCCTCAATCCTGTCCTGAGACCCTACTACCTTTTAAAAAAATAATAATAATAACTTCCATAATATTCCTCTTGTGAAGTCAGTAATACATACTCTTTGAAAACACATGTTCACAAAATGAACCTGGATTTTGCTGGTCAAAATGAGGTCTCACTGAGCAGTTCATTTTCTGTTTAACTCTTTTTTTGGATTCCTCTTTGCACAGTCAATTTACTGCTTATGCCTTTACCTGGACTCATACTGTTATTACATTTTATTTTACTCTATAAACATCATCTACTGCACTGTCAATATTTTCAATATTTCAGGTGAGAGAAAAAAAAAAAAAGATCTTTTCAATGACTTCATTACACAGGGAACATCATTGCTTTTATCTCTGTTATATAGAGTCTTTCATAAAGTCAAGATAATTGGGGCTCCTGTATTATTTCTATCAAGAACCTCCCCAGATAATTAGCAGTAATAAATTTTCACAGTAATTTTGAGCACTTGGATATGGTATAGAATTATTCCATATTTTGTATTACCTTTACTTATGCAGTTTTCTCTTCAAATAGTTTTTCAAACATCTAGTAATTTTCAAACAACTAGTAACTATTCAAATAGTTTTTCAAACAACTAATAACAACTAGCTCATATATATATATATATATATACACACACACACATACATACACTGGGGTTTTACTATAGCCTAAGGATATAAAGATACAAATATTATATATAGTTTTGCTCTTTTACATGTGTATTTTCTCTTTGAAGTTTGAATTTTATGAGGGGTCTTTGAGTGTGAGTGGTCTCCATATCGACCAGGAGAACTAGTAACAAAAATTTCTTATATTTTTTTCCTCTCTTTATATATATGTGTGTGTGTGTGTGTGTGTGTGGAGAGAGAGAGAGAGAGAGAGAGAGTTAAAAGCTATATACTATTACTCCAAACCAAACTAAACCCACTGCCATCGAGTGGATTCTGACTCCCCTATTGAGTTTCCAAAGCTATAAATCTTTACAGTGACAGATTGCCTCACCTTCCTTCCACAGAGCACCTGGTTGGAACCACTGACCTTCTGGTTAACAGCAAATTCTTTACCCACTATGCTACCAGAGCTCTATGTACTATCATTGCATATCTATAACCCACTGTCATAAAGTTGATTCTGACTCATAGCGACCTCCATTGAATTTCTTTGGTGTTAAATCTTTATGGAAGTGGATTGCCTCATCTTCCTTCTGTGGAAGGTGGTTGGTGAGTTTGAACTGCCAAACTTCTGGTTAACAGTCAAATGCCTTAGGCATTGTGCCATCGGAGCTCCTTATCAGTATATATATGGGACAATCTACTTCCATAAAGATTTATCACCTCAGAAACACAATGAGTCAGAATTGACTAAATGCAATGAGGTTGGGCTTTGGAGATACACACACACACACACAC
>NW_006922706.1:230803-235548 GCF_000298275.1 Orycteropus afer afer | reverse complement strand
CAAAGATGTTTATTTGAAGACTAATGTGTGCCTTACCCAAGCCATGGTATTTACAATTGCCACATATGTGTGTAAAAGTAGGACAATGAATAAGGAAGACTGAAGAAGAGTTGATTCTTTTGAGTTATGCTATTGGCAAAGAATATTGAAAGCACCATGGACTGGCAGAAGGATGAACAAATCTGATATGGAGGAAGTCCAGCTAGAATGTTCCTTGGAAGGGAGAGTGGCCAGATTTTGTCTGACCTACTTTGGTCATGCTGTCAGAAGGGATCATTTCCTGGAGAAGGATATCATGCTTGATAAAGTGGAGAGTCAGTAAAAAGGGGGAAGGCCCTCAATGAGATTGATTGACACAGTGGCTGCAACGTTGTGCTCAGGAATTGCAAGGATTGTAAGGCTGACACGTGACCATGCAGTGCTTTGTTCTATTGCACATAGGGTCACTGTGGGTCAGAGCCAACTCAGTGGTAACTACCAACAACTATATTTCTCTATCTCTATCTCTATATCTATATCCACATCTACACCCATATTAACATCTACATCTATGTATGTATGCATGTATGTATGTTTCTATCTATTATCTATCTACCTGCCTATCCATTTGTACAAAATTTTATATTAAATTTTACCCTCCTGTACCATTGCAAAGGAGCTCTGTTGGCACAGTGGTTAAGACATTCACCTGCTAACCCAAAGGTGTTGGTTGGAAACCCCAGCTGTTCTGTGGGAGAAAGATAAGACAGTGTTCTTTAGAGCATTCAAAACTCTATGGAGAAGTTCAATCTTGTCCTACAGGATCAGTAGGAGTTGGAAATGATTCAGTGGCGGTGAGTTTTTCATTTAAACCATTGCAGAGGCTTCAGTGTTGCTGGTGAAGCCAGGACAGCAGATTTAAAACAATATTACAACTTGATGTATAATTCCAAAATCTCTGGATTCTAAGAAGAAAATTAGAGCAGGTAGTGAAAATTGATATCTGACTGACTAGCTGGCAGTCATGGATTAATATAGTAGGATTTAGGAGCTTTGCAAATTTTCATAAAGTTTTTGTCCTCTTTAATTTATATTTTAAATTGTATCACTTTCACTAAAAGTCTCTTATATAATCTATTTAAATAGAAAGTTTCATTCTTATTGGAGTGTTTGTGTGTTTGTGTGTCTGTGTGTGAGAAAAAGAGAGAGAGAGAGGGTAACCTCTTTTCTTAGCTTCTTAATACTTCTCCAACAGAAATATCCCAAATGAGGGGTTTTAATATATATATATGGTTTATCAGAATTTAGGAAACTAAAAGTCTAAATGAAAGGCACCGGTTTTAGAAAAACAGGATCTCTATGTCCACTTTTGCAGAAAATCCTTGCCATTTTCAGCTTCTTTTCTCTATTGCTTGACCATCTTCATGTGGCAATTTCCCCCTTTAACACTTTCTTATCTCTGTGTATAGACTGCTCCTTCCAATATTTGGAAGGGATCAGATTCAGGACATGCTATATATTTACATAGCCTTATCAATATAAAAAAGAAAAACCTATTCTCAAAAAGGATTATATTATTTTACACTAGCTTATAGTTTTAGTAGCCCTCACGTGTATGCATTATCCCAGAAATACAGGTCCAACACTTTGAACTTTTTTCAACCATTGAGATAATTAAGAGTTCAGAGTTTTTCTGGAGATAGGGGTATACTGGTTAGGGTTCCAACACACATTTTATGGGGAAAACAAAGCCCACTGTCATCAAGTTGATATTGACTTGCAGTAACCCCATAGAACAGAGTAGAACTGCCCCATATAGTTTCCAAGGATATAAATCTTTACAGAGCAGCTGGAAGGTTTGACCCACCAGTCTCTGGTTAGCAGCCCCACACTTTAAATATACCATCACCAAAAAAAAAGGGGAAAAAGAAAAAACTCACTGACATAGAGTTAATTCCAACTCATAGTGACCCACATTGGGTTTCTGAGGTGGTAAATCTTCATGGAAGTAGATTGCCCCATCTCTCTTCCACAGAGCAGTTGGTGGGTTTGAACCATCAACCTTCTGGTTAGCCATCAAATGCCTTGGGCACAATGCCATCAGAGCTCCCTACAACACCATCAGAGCTCCTTATTTTAAAGAGGGACATAATTAAATCCATAACACCTCTGAACTCTTAATTTCCCAGTGGTTTAGAGAAAATTCAAAGGTATATTTTTTTCAGGGATAATTCATACACATGAGAGCTACTAAAACTTTAAAATTAGCTGAGTTTAAATTAGTATGTTTATCCAAGTTAATTCTATTTATCAATTTCTAATCTAACAATTTCAATTTCTAAATTCCTAACCCAAGGTCCTCTTTTTAAAACTGTATACAGAAAAACATGATCCCTGCTTCTGCAGCATTCTGTATTTAAAAATAATAAACTATAAATAGTACCCCGAGGGCATTGCCTTCTTCAAGTCCTGCCCTCCTCTTTGCTTTCAGGAACTTGAAATATTTCAAATTATTTAAACCCAGCCACCAGTGAAAGGAAACAGAAGGAGAAATTGACATGTTGGCAATTAACTCATGTCAAACTAGGCCAGGGGAGCATTTGCCCTTTAATAGGGTCTCAGATGTTTTCCTGACCTGAGGGTGAGGAAAAGAGATGATCTTCAATTCTCATTTATTCTTTCCCTAACTTTCCTTCCACTAAGAATATGATTCAGTCCAAAATATATCTGAATATATATGATTTTATTAATTTCAATACAATATTCTGAAACAATAAATATGTACGAGTATACTTTTAGAGAAAGAATAATACAAGCACCATAGAAGAAGAGTTAAATTTTTGTTTATTATTTTTTTGGAGGAAGTTCTTCCTGTTTTTTTTCTGAACACAGTGTAAAAATCTGGTGGGAAAATGCAATCTGAGAGTATTTGTCATGACATGGAGCATATTATGAAAATACTAAAGATCCCACAAAAGTACATTTCTCCAAACAAATAATAATGCTGGGCTTGTTATTATTAATGCACATTCAAAAGCCTTGTGCTAAGATAAAATTGAGCTAAGCTTTCTAGTTATCTACTTAGCATTCCCTTCTGTTGTTGTTAAGTGTCGTGGAGTTGGACCCAACTCATAGGGACCCCTCCTTGGGTTTCCGAGGCAGTATCACTACGGAAGTAGATTGCCCAACCTTCCTTCTGTGAGCAATCCCTTCTAAGGTTATGCTATTCATTTTAAAGTGGTATTGAATACTTCAAATAGAAAGATGTAATATTTCATATATTTATTTCATATGATCCTATACAATAACCATTATGTATTATGCCTTCTTGTTATTTACTCATTTGTGATTTGTTACTGAATAACTTCCAACAGGGTGAAATGAAATATAAGTTGGTGATTAATTAATTCTTTTACATTTTGCCTTTAGCCCCAAAATATGTAATTGCAAATCAATGCATTTTTGGAGGAAAAATTAATCCACAGACCTGTAAAGTTTAAACTTAGATGACTTAATGGCTTTTCTATGTGAGTATAAATATTGTGGGTGATATTACTTGTTCTGTTTTGATAGTGTTTGCTCCATCTCTACCTTTTATCAGATTTAACCTCTCATAATATATTGCACATAGCACATGAAAATAGAGGGAACACATTCACTTTAACAAAAATAAGAAAAAGAAAGATGAAAAAGAATTTCTCAGCAATGTTAATATTTGTGGAGGGTACAAGGAAGTTGATGGCACTTTCTGTACATCATGTATCATGTTCCTATAATAGGTCATTGAAATGAATGCTGTGGGACTATTTTTTTCCCTTTCAGAAAGACAACTTGTTTATGTGTTTTCCTATTAACCAAAGTATTCTAAAGTACCCAACAGACAAAAAGAAATGAAATAATAACACAAATTTGATACTTGGAAGCAGCTTCCCTACATTTTTTTTTTCCTCTATGATTTCCTTTAATAATTTCTATGGGACAGCTTAATTACTTGTTTACCTGTTTTCCTTTCTCTTATCCATGAGTGTGAATAATGGAAATGGTCAATGAAAATACTTATGAGAATAGAGCTACTCAGTTAATATCTAGTAGACACTGTCAGTTATTTCAGGTTTACCATGTGCCTGGGACTGTGTAAGTGCTTTATGGCCATTTGCTCACTTTCCCTTCTTCTAGAACCATGCACTCTTGTTGTTCCTGTTGTTATTTACCATCGAGTCAATTCTGATTTAGTGTGACCCCAGATGCAATGGGCAGAACTGCTGCTTAAGTTTTTGTTGGCTGTCATCTTAATGGAAACAGATCTCCAGGCCTATATTCTATAGTTCTGTTGGGTGGATTTGAGCCACCAAACTAGATTATCAGTCAAGTGCAAACCCTCAGATTACAACCCTCATTTTAGAACTACAAAACTGAGTATTATAAAAGGTTAGAAAATATGCCCACGGTTGTATGGCAAAAATAAGTTGGCAGAGTTGGGACAGTCTGAAGTTGGGGCCACATTGTCCTTTTGGTAGAATCAAAAGAAGGAATTTTTGCAGGAAATTTCTTTGCAGAAATTAACACTAACATCCTGTGAACCTCTGGTTGTTGTTGTTGTTGTTGTTAAGTGCCGTAGAGTCGTTTCCGACTCATAGCGACCCCATGCACAGCAGAACGAAACACTGTCCGATCCCGCGCCAGCCCCACAATCCATGCTATACTCGAGCCCATCATCGCAGCCACTGTATCAATCCATCTCCCTGAAGGCCTCCCCCTCTTTCGTC
>NW_006922706.1:224083-230118 GCF_000298275.1 Orycteropus afer afer | reverse complement strand
CACTCCCTTCTTGATTTTAAACCATGTAGTGTCCCCTTGTTCTGTTTGAACGACAGCCTACTGGTCAAGGTACAGATTCCTCTGGTTATAGGACAGTAATTATATAAATTTATATAACTTAACAGGATATTTGACATAATTATTTGTCCAACCATTTGACCATAGTCAATATTTTGAAATGCTTAATTATAATTTTGCTGGTGGCATAGTGTCTAAGGCATGTGACTGCTAACCAGAAGGCTGGTGGTTCAAATCCACCAGCCACTCCTTGGGAGGAAGTTTAGGTAATCTACTTCTGTAGTGACATTGCCTCAGAAACCCAAAGAGGGATCACTATGAGTCAGATTCGATTTGATGGCAGCGAGTTTGGTTTGTTTTTAAGCTGCAAACAAATTTTCATAAAACTGGAAACATTATTTCCTGTTCATTTTATCACAAGTGATTTAAATGCCATAACAAAAAATACAAAAGTTTAAACTTCTTAGAAATCTGTATAGATAGATAGATAGATAGATAGATAGGAGCTCTGGTAGCATAGTGGCTAAGACACTTGCCTGCTAATCAGAAGGCTGGTGGTTCAAACCCACCAGCCACTCCTCGGAAGGAAGTTTGGGCAATCCTACTTCCGTAGTGATACTGCCTCGGAAGCCCAAGAAGGGGTCGCTATGAGTCGGGGCCGACTCGACGGCACATAACAACAACAGATAGATAGATAGATAGATATAGATATCTGTTATAATATTACATAAAAAGGAGCTCTATAATACATATGTAAATATGAGTGTATTACAATGCATACACATGGATATATATGGATGGATATATAAGTATATATAACAGTGTGGACTATGAGAAAAATGTATAAATTAGAGCATTTTGATTTTCAAATTTAACTATGACACTATATTTTTAATTTTATGTGTTATCCTTTACAAGATAATACAAAATTTTGCTAATATGTAAACAAAATATTAATATTTAAAAATATGTTGTAATCAATCTATGCTAAAATTTAATTAATTATTACTTTAAAAACACAATGACACATTATAGATACATAACTAAATATAAATGATTTTTACATTATTTTGATTTTAAACAATGACACATTAATTATTATTGCATTTAATCAAAAAAAAGAAAAATTACTGCCATCAAGTCAATTCCACTCATAGTGACCCTTTTGTGTTTCCTAGGTGGTAAGTTTTTTATTGAAGAAGAATGCCCAGTCTTCCTTTGGCAGAGTGACTATTGGGTTTGAACCTCTGACCTTCGGGTTAGCAGGATAATGCCTTGGACACTACAATGCCAGGCCTCATTATCATGACAATTAGAGGTAGTTAATCATTGCTTTCTAATTTTTACAGTTAAGAAGTTTTTACTTGGTTGTTTTTGAGGATCTCTGAAGCATTTATATTAGAAAGTATAAAGCATATAATTCATATAGCAAATATTACAAATTATATAACATAAAGGACAGAACATTCCATGTTCTGATTATTAATGGATGTTTACAGCTGTTTCGCCTCAATTTGAGTCATGTCATGTCAACAAATGGAGGTCTCAAAAGTTTTACTTTATCCATATCAGTAAGGTTGGTTCTACTCTGATTGTGAAGCTCTTTCCCAGTTGTATTTTGAGAACCTTCCAACCTAAGTGGCTCATCGTCCTGCACTGTATCGGACAATATTTCTGGGCTATTCATAAAGTCACACAGTAATGTATCAGACAGTGTTTCTCTGCTATTCACAAGGTTTTTCCTAGCCAATTCTTGAGAAGTGGGTGACCTCTTCCTTCTTCCTAGTCTATGTCAGTCTGCAAGCCATGCCGAAACCTATGCACCATGTGCAAGCCTGCTGGGGTTTGAAATGTCTCAAGCATCACAGCAGCATGCCACCACAGTATACAAACTGACAAACAAGTTAGTTTCCCTTAGCTGTTCAAAACCTCTCCCATTACCTGGATCCCTGCTGCTTGCTCGCTCTGTCCTAGACACTCTGGCTTTCCTTTCCTTTCCAATCTGGTTTTCCTGCCACATGGGGGTTGTGGCCTGCGTCCCTCTCCTTACCTGGATCACTCTGTTGCTTGCTCATTTTCTCCTGAATGCCCTGGCTTTATCCATTAATAATCAGAATGTGGAATGTATGATGTATGAATCTAGAAAAATTGGAAGTTGTCAAAAATGAAATGAAATGCATAAAGATTGATATCCTAGGCATTACTGAGCTGAAATAGACTGGCTTTAGCCATTTTGCATCAGACAACCATATGAGCTACTATGCTGAAACAACAATTTGAAGAGGAATGGTGTGTCATTCATCATCACAAAGGATATTTCAAGATCTGTCCAGAACTACAATGCTGTCACTGATAGAATAATATCCATATATCCACAAAGAAGACCAGTTAATATGACTATTATTCAAATTTATGCACCAACCACCAAAGCCAAAGATGAGTAAGTTGAAGATTTTTATCAACTTCTGCAGTCTGAAATTGAGTGAAAGTGCAATCAAAAAGTGTTAATTATCACTGGTGTCTGGAATACAAATTTGGAATCAAAGAAGAATCACCAATAGTTGGAAATTTTGGCCTTGGTGACAGAAATAATTCTGGAAATAGTATGGTAGAATTTTGCAAGACCAATAACTTATTGTTTGCAAATACCTTTTTTCAACAACAAACACAATGGCTATACACATGGACTTAGGAAAATGGAATTCACAGGAATCAGATTGATGACATCTGTGGCAAAAGGTGATGGAAAAGCTCAGTATCTTCAGCCAAAACAAGGTCAGGAGCTGATTGAAACAGACCATCAACTGTTCATATGCAAGTTCAACTCGAAGTTGAAGACAATTAAAACAAGTCCACAAGGGCCAAAATATGATCTTGAATATATACCTCTTGAATTTAGAGACCCTCTAAAGAATAGATTTGATGCAATGAACACCAATGACTGAAAATCAGAATTGTGGGATAACATCAAGTACATCATCCATGAAGAAAGCAAGAAGTCATTAAATATATTAGAAAAAAAGAAAAGACCAAAATGGATGACAGAAGAGACTCTGAAGCTTGTCCTTGAGTGGAGAATAGCCAAAGCAAATGGAAGAAATGACAAGATAAAAGAGCTGAACAGAACATTTGAAAGAGCAGTTCAAGCAGAGAAAGCCAATTACTAAAATGAAATGTGCACAGACTTGGAGTTAGAAAACCAAAAGAGAAGAAAACACTCAGCATTTCTCAAGCTGAAAGAACTGAGGAAAAAAATTAAGCCTCTAGTTGCAATATTGAAGGATTCTATGGACAAAATATTGAATGATGCAGGAAGCATCACAAGAACATGGAAAGAATACACAGAGTCACTGTACCAAAAAGAATGAAAGAATGGGTAGATCTTCATCCATTTCAGGAAGTTACAAATGATCAAGAACCAATGGTACTAAAGGAAGAAGTCAAAGCTGCACTGAAGGAATTGCCAAAGAACAAGGCTCCAGTAATTGATGGAATACCCATGGATATGTTACAAAAAACAGTTGCCCCACTGGAGGAACTCACTTGATTATGCCTAGAGATTTGGAAGACAGCTACCTGGCCAAGTGATTGGAAAAGATCCATATTTGTACCCATTCCAAAGAAAGGTGATGTCACATAATGTGGAAATTACTGAACAATATCATTAATAACTCACACAAGTAAAATCTTACCAAACATAATTGAAAATGGTTGCAGCAGTATATTGATGGAGAACTTCCAGAGGTGCAAGCTGGATTCAGAACAGGATGTGGAACAAGGGATATCTTTGCTCCTGTCAGATGGATCTTGGTTCAAAGCAGAGAATACCAGAAAGGTTGTTCCTTGTGCTTTATTGACTATGCAAAATCATTTGATTGTGTGGATCATAACAGATTGGGTATGATATTGAGAAGAATAGGAATTCCAGAACACTTAATTGTATTCGTGAGGAATCTGTACATAGACCAAGAGGCTATGCAAAAGCATTTGATTGTGTAGATCATAACAAATTGTGGATAACATTGAGAAGAATAGGAATTCCAGAACCTTAATTGTACTCATGATGAATCTGTGCATAGACCAGGAGGCTGTCATTCAAACAGAAAAAGGGAACACTGTGTGGTTTAAAACCAAGAAAGGAGTGTGTCAGGGTTGTATCCTTTCACCATACTTATTCAATCTTTATGCTGAGCAAATAATCTGAGACACTGGACTATATGAAAAACATGACATCAGGATTGAAGGTAGAATATTTAACAACCTGCGATATGTTGATGACATAAGTTTGCTTGCTGAAAGTGAGGATGACTTGAAGTATTTACTGATGAAGATTGAAGAATGAAGTCTTCAGTATGGATTACATCTCAATAAAAAGAAAACAAAAATCCTTACAACTGGACCTATAAGCAGCATCACAATAAATGGAGAAAAGTTGAAGTTGTCAAAGAGTTCACATTTCTTGGTTCTATAATTGACGTAAATGGAAGTGTCAGTCAGGACTTCAGAAGACGTATAGCACTGGGCAAATTGGCTACCAAAAACCTCTTTCAAGTGCTGAGGAGTAAAGCTGTCTCTTTGAGGTCTAAACTGAGCCTTACACAAGCCATGGTATTTTCAATCACCTCATATGCATGTGAAAGCTGGACAATGAATAAGGAAGACCAAAGAATTGATGCTTTTGAGATGTGGTGCAGGCAAAGAATGCTGAAACTACCATGGACTGATAAAAGAACTAACAAATCTGTCCTGGAGAAAATGCAGCCCGAAAGCTCCTCGGAAGTGAGAATGGCCAGACTTCGTCTCACCTACTTTGGTCATGTTGTCAGAAGGTACCATTCCTTGGACAAGGATTTCATGCTTGATAAGGTGGAAGGTCCATGAAAGAGGGGAAGGCCCTCAACGAGATGGAGTGACACAGTGGCTGCAGTGATAGGCTCATATATAGCAGGGATTGAGGATCTGGTGCGGGACCTGGGGGTGTTTAGTTCTGCTGTGCATAGGGTTGCTATGATTCAAAGATGATTCAGTGGCACCTAACAACAACAACAAAGGATAGAATTTATAAAATGAGTTACTGTATCTGTGGGAAAATACAAATCTGTCCATATTTCAGCTCTCAAGATGATTTCTTGTAGGCTATTTCCCTTTGCAAGCAATACATTTCCCTTATCTCAAAATAAAGCATGCTATCATACATGAGGTTATCAGAGATTAAATAATTTATGATGATAAATATATCTATAAATTGTCTTGACAGGATGTTATATTTGCAAAAGGCAAAACTAATATTAAAATAAGTCTATATTAAGCAAAATCTTATTTGACTCATAAACCATTACAGCAAATACTGATAATACATTTTCATTTAAGTAAGTGTTGCAGGAGGAGCTCTAGTAGCATAGTGCCTAAGGCACTTGAATTCTAACCAGAAGGCTGGTAGTTCAAACCCACCAGCCACTCTTCGGAAGGAAGGTTGGGCAATCTACTTCTGTAGTGACACTGCTCGACAACCCAAGGAGGGGTCGCTATGAGTCAGGGCCGACTCAATGGCACATAACAACAACAACAACAACAACAAGTGTTGCAGGAGGGAGAAAGAGAGGAAAAGGTGGAAAGAAAGGAGGAAGGAAGGAAGGGAAGGAAAGAAGGAGGGAGAAAGGAAAGAAAGAGCATCTTTAATTGTTCTGCAAGTTTAAGACTAAGTACTTACTGTATTATTTTTCTTGCCTTTTTAGAGTTTCCTTCAATTTTCTTTGTTTAGATAATACTTTGTGGTGTTTCTGGATCAAAGTCTAGAAACTGTCACAGTGTTTGAGTAAACAAGCCTTGATTTGAAAAAAAAAAATCATTTAAGTTAACTTTCAAGCATTACTTATGCAATTGTTGTACAAACATTATACAGCATTATAATTGGGAATTTTAATCAAATAAATATGTTAAATTAGAGTTTCATGTTATTCCAGATTGCTTGTTATGCTGTGTTATTTATATTCTGGTTTAATACTCAACAAATTGAA
>NW_006922706.1:219500-223533 GCF_000298275.1 Orycteropus afer afer | reverse complement strand
ATCATGTACCCTAATTTCTCCCTATGTTCTTTTCCCTCATTTTGGTTTACAGCTCTGTTGACAAATGATTCATGCAGACTCACTTTTATATCCATTTCCACAAGTATCTACTCTAGAGACCAACTATTGTGTCTGAACATTCTACCTCTGTTTTAATTAAAATTTTACTTTCTATAACATTAACCAATTAAAAAACTTAATAGTTGAGAATTCAACAAAATTATCATCTTGATAGATACAGTGGAAAATTTTACCTTACAGATGTTTAAACTATTATTTCATTATTGTGTCCTTTGTTGTTTTTAGTTACCATGGAGTCTGTTCTGGCATGTAGGGATCCTGTGTACAACAAAAGGAAACATTACTGGGTTCTGCACCATCCTTACTGTCATTAGAGTGTTTTAGCCTATAGTCACAGCCACTGAGTCAATTCATCTGATTGACAGTCTAGCTCTTTTGCACTGACCATCTACTTTAGCAAGCATGATACCCATCTCCAGGGAATGATCCCTTATGATAACATGACCAAATTACCAGAGATGACGTCTGGTCATTCTAGCTTCTAAAGGGCATTCTGGCTGCCGTTCACAGACAGATTTGTTCATTCTTCTGGCAGTCCATAGTACTTTCAGTATGCTTCACCATCACTACCACAGTTCAAATGCAACATCTTCTTGTATCTTGCTTATTCATTGTCCAGCTCTCACATGCATGTGAGGTGATTGAAAATACCATGGCTTGGAGCAATTTAGTTTTCAAAGTTACATATAACCCCTGAGAAAATTGTCCAAGATTTGATGGAAAAAAACTTCCCTGATACGATGAAAGATGAGAATATATCCTTTCAGGAAGTCTAATGAATACCAAACAAGATAGACCCCAAAAGAAAATCACCAAGACATATCATCATCAAACTCATCAATACTGAAGACAAAGAAAGAATTCTGAAAGCCAGATGGGAAAAATTAGAAGTTATCTACAAAGGGCAACCAATTAAACTGAGTTCTGATTTCTCAGTGGAAACCATGCAGGTGAGAAGGCAATGGAATGGTATATATAAAACCCTGAAAGATAAAAATTTCCAACCAATAATTATATACCCAACAAAACTGTCCCTTAAATATGATGGTGAAATTAGGACATTTCCAGGTAAAGTGAAATTAAGGAAATTTGTTAAAACCAGACCAAACTTGCAAGAGACACTAAAGGGAGTAGTTTGAACAGAGAACCAATAATAGCAAACAACAACTGATTGTTAATACACATGATCACATATCCCAGAAATGAACCCAGTTATGGAAGTGTCCAAAGTAAAATAACCCTACAAGATTGTAAACAGGGAACTATAGACCTCAATTAGCAAATGAGGAAAACTACAAACTAAATAGAAGGAAAAAAATAGTGTAGTTACAGAACTAAATGGTGAGGAAATCACAAGAGTTGCAAAATAAAATGGACTGTTCTAAACTCAGGGAGAAAGTTATAAATCACATTGTGACCTCAAAGAAAAATGATAAAGCTTCACATCACAATAAAAAAGATGACAAGAATAAATATTTAGCAAATACTAAAACAACATAAACAAAGGAAATGATGACACAATTCATAAGTAAAATGAGTTCAGCAGAGAAAATTATATAGAACAAAGAAACCAGGAACACACACACACACACACATAACAAAATCACAGCAACAACTTTATACTTGTCAGTAATTACACTGAATGCCAGTGGATTAAATGCACCACTCAAGAGACAGAGAATTTCAGAATGGTTAAGAAAACCCATCCATATGCTCTCTACAAGAGATACACCTTAGAGACAAAGACAAAAATAAACTAAAAATCAAAGGTTGAAAAAAGATATATCAAGCAAATGTTAACTGAAAAAGAGCAAGAGGGGTAATATTAATTTCTGACCAAATTGACTTTAAGACAAAACCACCATAAGAGACATGGAAAGACATTTTATAATGGTTAAACGATCAGTTGAACAAGAAGATATAACCATAACAAATATATATAGATCCAATGAAAAACGCCCCAAAATACATAATTCAGACTTTAACAAAATTCAAATGACAAATAGATAACTCCACAGTCATAGTAAGAGCCTTTAATATACCACATTCAATGAAAGAACAACTGGAAATAAACTCAACAAAGATGCAGATGAGCTAAATAATACAATACCACTTGACCTTGTAGACATCTACAGAGCACTTCACACAACAACAGCACAATATACATTCTTTTTCAGTGCACATGGAACATTCTCCATGATAGACCATATGTTAGGTCATAAAGCAAGCCTTAATAAACGTAAAAACATTGAAATATTACAAATAATCTCAGAACACAAAGCTATCAAATTAGAAATTAACAATAGGAAGATAAACAGAAAAGGAGAAAAAACATGGAAACTGAACAACACCCTTGTTAAGAACAACTAGGTAATAGAAGAAATAAAAAATGAAAAAAATAATTCCTTGAATCAAATGAGAATGAAAACACAACATACCAAAATATTTGGGACACAGCCAAACCATAATCAGTGGCAAATATATAGCAATCAATGCATATATCAAAAAGTAAAAAAGAGCCAAAATCAACCCTTTAAATAAATACCTCAAACAATTAGAAAAAGAAGAGCAAGAAAAGCCTATAGTCATGAGAAATAAGCAAATAATAAAGATTCAAGCAGAAATCAATGAAACCAAAAATAGAAAGACAATAGAAAAAATCAGCAGGACTAGAAGTTGGTTTTTTGAAAAGATCAATACAATTGACAAACCACTGGCAAATCTATAAAAGGAAAAGAGGGAGAGACTACAAATAACATGAATAAGAAACAAAAAGAGAGACATCACAACAAAACCAACTGAAATAAAAAAAGATAATATCAGGATATTACGAAAACTGTGCTCAAACAAATATGAAAATCTGGAAGAAATGGACAGATTTCTAAAAAACCACTATTTACCTAAACTAAAACAGACTGGGGTAGAAAAGTTGGACAGATCCATGACAAGAGAAGAAATTGAACAAGTCATAAAAAATTTCCAAAAAAAAAAAAAAAAATCCTGGCCCAGACAGCTTCACTGGAGATTTTTACCAAACATTCAGAGAAAACTGACACAATCCTACTAAAACTATTCCAGATCATAGAAAAGGATGGAATCATTTTATGAAGCAAACATAACCTTGATACCAAAACCAGGTAAAGACATCAATAAAAAGAAAAACTACAGACCACTATACCTCATGAATAGAGATGCAAAAATCTTCAGCAAAATCTTAGCCAATAGACTCCAACTGCATATAAAAAAAAAATAATACTTTATACCAAGTGGGGTTCAAATCAAGTACAGATGGTTCAACATTAGAAAAGCAATCAATGTCATCCATCAGATTAATAAAACAAAGGAAAATAAACACATGATCATATCAATTGATGCAGAAAAGGCATTTGATAAAATCCAACACTTATTCCTGAAAAAAAAACTCTCAACAAAATAGGAATAGAAGGGACATTCTTCAATATAATAAAGGGCATATATGCAAAATCAGCATCCAACATGATTCTCAATGGAGAGAGACTTAAACTATTACCATTATGAATGAGAATCAGACAAGGAAGCCTTCTATCACTACTTCTATTCAACATTGTATTGGAAGTCCTAACCAGGGCAATAACACAAGAAAAGAAAATCAAAAGGCATCCATATTTGTAAGGAAGATGTAATACTATCCCTATTTGCTAATGACATGATCCTATATATAGAAAACTCAAGAGACCCAGTCAAGAAACTACTGGAACTAATTGAGAGATTTATCTTAGTGGCAGGATACAAGCTCAACATTCAAAAATCAGTTGGATTCCTCTACTCCAGGAAATGGATTGCTGAAAAAGAAATGAGGAAATCAATACCACTTAAAATAATAAACAAACAAATATATAAATAAATACCTCACTGCTATTGAGTTGATTTGACTCATAGCGACCTCTGCTTAGGTTTCCAAGTTGGTATCTCT
>NW_006922706.1:217003-217743 GCF_000298275.1 Orycteropus afer afer | reverse complement strand
CAATCAGCCACTCCTTGGAAGGAAGGCTGGGCAATCTACCTCCATAGTGATACCACCTGGGAAACCCAAGGACAGATTGCTATGAGCTGGATCCATCTCAATGGCAGTAAGTTTATTTATTGAAGAAGAAGGAGGTCTCACACTTGCACATCTCAAAACCTACTATATGGCTACAGTAGTCAAAACTACCTGGTATTGGTACAATGACACACATAGGCCAATGGAACAGAATTGAGACCCCAGAAATAGATCTTTCAACCTATGGCTATGGATATCTATGGACCTATGGATACCTATGGACCTATGGATATCTATCGATCTAATGACCTATTTGACAAAGGGCTGAAATCCATTAAATTTGGATGGGTTGTCTTTTTAACAAATGATGCTGACAAAACTGGATATCCATTTGTAGAAATAAGATCCGTACTTCACATGATACACAAAAAACTAACTCCAGATTGGTCAAAGGCTTAAATTTGCAACCTAAAACTATAAAGTTCTTCAAGGAAAAAAATTGCAGCAAATTTAGGGGTCCATATAGCAACTCTGGACACAAGAACTCTGGGGCATAGTGCCTAAGACATTTCACTGCTAACCAGAGGGCTGGTGGTTCAAACCTACTAGCCACTCCTCAGAAGGAAGGTTTGGCAATCTACTTCCATAGAGATACCTCCTCAGAAACCCAAGGAGGGGTGGCTATGCAAAACAATCAACTCGAGGGCATTTTTTTTTTTTTT
>NW_006922706.1:196944-215888 GCF_000298275.1 Orycteropus afer afer | reverse complement strand
TAGGTGGGCAGGATGAAGTGTTAGACATGTCTATGCAGGTGAGAGTATGCCCATGATCATGCTGGCAGACAATATTCCTACAAGTGCATTTTTAAGTTCTGTAAGAATTTCTAGGAATATAGTAGAGCTGACAAGGTACAAATTTATAGTCACTTCTTTTCCACAGCCAGCTACCCACAGGGAGCAAGTAGTTGGACCTGTGGACTCGGGACCATAGTCACAGGGGACATTAAGTTCAATTGGCATAACGTACTACACAATAACATTGTTCCACATCCTACTTTGGCAAGTAGTGACTGGGATCTTAAAAGTTTGCAAGAGGCCATCCTGATGCAACAATGGATCTCTCCACATCCAGAACATGAAGACTGAAGAAAACTAAAGATTCATGTAAACAATTAGTCCAAGCAATTGGTACACCATGTTATCCTCAGCCTACATGACTATGAGACCAGAAGAACTAGGTGGTGCCCACTGTCAACCACTTGGAGGAGGATCTATGTAGGAGATTCTGGATAGAGTTGGAAGAACAATGTGTGCTAAAAAAAAAAGAGGCCAAATCTTCTGACGTCCTCTAACCACACAAGAGGAAAACAGAATCACTGTCAGTAGCCCAAGGTCCATTACTGTGAGGCCAAACATGATGACTCCCTCCAGTCCTTTCACCAACCCTAACACCAACCGTTCCTCCTGCAGCACCCCCCACCTTTCTGCTGTGTGCAATATTCACTGCAGTGGCCACACAGAACTCACATATTATGGGATTTATTAGGGAAGCACCAGGCTACAATTCAAGCTCAGGAAAAACAGTCTCTCTCTCAGCCCACAGTCTCTCAGGCAACGGTCTCTCCCAGTCTCTCCCAGCAGTGTATGGTCCCTGGTGTCTCACTCAGAAATGCATGTCTCTTGTGTCTCTTTCACAGCAGCATGTGTCTATCAGGAGTGTGTGTCTGTTTCAGCAGCACGTCCTTCTCAGTCAGCAGTCAAAGATACTTCTTCTGCCTCTAGGAAGCCTCCTTTTGAGCCTGGCAGAGTGGCCAAACTAACCAATCACAACAACAGAATTCTAAGCACTTGAGACAGAGTAAACTTCCCAGAACATTACTTTGTGCTGCTCCCAACAGAAATACCCCAGGTAGATGATTTTAACAATCAGAAGCTACTCAGTTTCTCACTGCAAATTCTACCATGGAGTTTACAAATACTTATGGCTAGAAAAGCCATACCAGGTAATTTACTACACCATAATGTGGAACAAAACTCAAAGTCAGGGAAAAAAAAAAAAAAAAGATAAGAAAAGAACCATGTTTTCTGGTGTGATAGAGTCTGGTGAAACCCCTGAGACAATAGCCTCTAGCTCCCCTTCAAGTCTTAAATTGAGCCCACTCCTGTCACTTCCAACCAAACAAAAGACAGACCTATGAGCTAAATATTTAGATTAGGCAGATTCACTCCCTGGAGAGATCAGTCATGGGAAAATAGAAAGACTGTGTATGTACAGGGAGACAGCTTGGGAGGCAATAGTGCATGGGAAGCAAGGACACAGGGAATAGGTGGCTATGGGGAGAAAGTGGGAGGTGAGCTATTGTATTGTAGATGATTACAGTCAATGTCATGAGACAAAGTGTATGTGAACTGCTGTATGGAAGATAAATTTGCTATATAAACTTTCACCCAAATCACAATTAAAGAAAAAAAAAAAAGGTTAACAGTTTTCAGGTATTCTTTGCTTTCAGCCAAGATACATCTGATATCTGCAATTATATCCCACATTCCATGTCCTCTTCTGAATCCAGCTTGCATTTCTAGAAATTCTCTGCCAATGCACTGTTGCAGGTTTAATATTACTGATATGGAAATACATTCATAGTGCTCAATAATTCTGAGTGCTGATTCTGTAGGTAAGTCACTGCTTATGTCTCCCATTTATTTTAGCTTTAAAAACATGATAATTGTATCTTCAGTATCTCATTCTAAGTCCAGAATTACAAATATAAGTATATTCTTGTTCTAAATTGGTGGTTGATGTAGGGTAAAATCAAAGAGCATAGAGGGCCCTTTCAGTGTCATTGAAAAAAAATTGACATCAGAGTGGAATTATTTAATAATTTAACAATTATAATTTTTGTTTTTAGTTTTACATTAATGGATAATTTGAGAAATACTGATGTATTTAATGCTGAACAAGGTATTTCCTTAGATACAGTAAAAATCCCAATGTTGTGCATATCTATGTATTAATTAGTAATCTTTGTTAACGCTTTCTCTAGGAGATAAAAATTCACTTATAACTTAAATTCTTCATTATATTCCCACAGAAATTTCTGGAGATGTTTTTCAAAAGACTATGAAAAAGCAATTAATTTCAAATTATTTTTCATATAAGCTTATGCTTTTTTAGAAAAGAAATGCATTTGTATTAAAGTAGAATAGAATAGCAAGGGGATTCTCGTCAAGAGCAATTGTCCTTTTATCAAAATAAATGAAAAAAATACATGGAGAATAAGGACCAACAGAAGACTTGTGGACTCGGGACCTACAGCTATTATAAATATTCCCTTATATTTGATCATACTTGATGCTTGTTTTGGTCACCTAATGCTACTCTAGCAGAAATATAATACAAATGGGGTGGCTTTAACAAATATGATTTTATTCTCTTACGATATGGAGATGTTAAATATGAGTTCAAAGTGCCAGGCTCTAGGGGGTAGGTGAAAGCCCCTCAAACTTGGACTTCAGCTTTGCCTCCTGCTCCCAGGCCACTGACGTTGGAGGCTTTTCTTCATTCAGACAGCTGCTGGCTGCTGAGGCTGACAAATCCAAGGCTGACAAGTGAAAAGCCATAGTCCCAATGTTACCAAACAACAAGTCAGGCCATTTATTCAAGTCCATTGAAAGTCACAAGGTTGGAAGAGCATGGCAGGCTGCTGAACAACAATACAGTTATATGCAGATTCAGGTTTTCCATAAGCTAGAGACTGTTCCCAAATCTGCTTCTTATATATGGGAAGCAGAAACACATTCCTAAGGCAGCTACTCAACTGCTCCCAGTAGATTCCACCATAGAGTTGATTATCAGTCTCCTCATCAGGAATAACTACATCCAGGTGCCCAGCCACTCAATATCAGGTCCAGGCAACTTGATACATAACCTTAACTACTACAATACTTAACCTCTTTAATATTATTTTTTAAATGTTAAGAATGATGACTCTGATTTTAAACACTAGAGCTGTAAGTTAATAATCTTCTTATCCAAGGTAAAGTCTATCAATGCTTTTAATTCATTTTTCACATTTGCAAATTGTGATTATTAATAGTACTTGCCACAGTCTTTTTTTTTTTTGTCAATTTTCAACATATTAATACCTGTAAAATATTTTGAAAGGTAGCTAAAACATACTGAAAACTCAGTAAACATTAATTTTACTTGTTATGTTTCATTTTGGTATATTCTCCTTAATATCTGTAAGTATTCTTTTTACCCAGATATGGGAGGTGCTGGAGGAGCTGGGCCAAGACAGAACTGTGGGATTCAGGTAAGGGGAGGGAGATAGGACACACACCCAAGAGGCAAGAAACAGGGGAGAAGCCAAGGGCAATAGAGCCACGGGATCCAGATAAGGAGAAGGCAGAGAGCTTTCGAACAGTTAAGGAACTCAAACTTGTCTGTCAGTTTGTCATACTGTGGTGCCTTGCATGTTGCCATGAAGTTTGAGGCTGTGCCACCAGTGTTTCAAATGCCAACAGGGCTGCATATGATGCACAGGTTTCAAGGCAGCTTATAGACTGAGACAGACTAGGAAGAAGGAAGAGGCCATACACTTCTCAAAGAGTTGGCCAGGGAAAACCTTATGAATAGCAGAGAAACACTGTCTGATACATTACTGGGAAACTTTATGAATAGTTCTGAAACATTGTTAAATACAGCGCAGGAAGATCAGCCCCTTAGGTTGGAAGACACTCAAAAGATGAGTGGGAAAGAGCTGCATCATCAGAGTTGAACCAACCTTAATGATATGGATAAAGTAAAGATTTCGGGCCCTCCATTTTCTGGTGTGGGATGACACAATTTGAGGAGAAACAGCTGCAAACATCCATTAATAATCAGAACATGGAATGTACAAAGTATGAATCTAGGAAAATTGGAAGTTGTCAAAAATGAAATTAAATGCATAAAGTTTGATAACCTAGGCATTAGTGAGCTAAAATGCATGGCTTTTGCACATTTTAAATGAGACAAACATATGCTGGAATCTACTATGCTGGAAATGACAGTTTGAAGAAGAATGGCGTGGCATTCATCATCACAAAGGATGTTTCAAGACCTATCCTGAAGTACAATATTGTCAGTGATAGGATAATATCCATAAGTCTACAAGGAATACCAGTTAATATGACTATTACTCAAATGCCCACACAAACCACCAAAGCCAAAGATGACACAATTGAAGAGTTTTATCAATATCTGCAGTCTGAAATTGACCAAACATGCAATCAAGATGTGTTAATTATCACCAGTGACTAGAATGAAAAAGTTGGTAACAAAGAAGAGTTACCAGTAGTGGGAAAATTTAGCCTTATTGACAGAAAGAAAGCTGGAGAACACATGATAGAATTTTGCAAGACCAATGACTTATTCATTGCAAGTACATTTTTACAACAACACAAAAGGCAGCTACACACATGGACATCACCATATGGAGTACACAGGAATCAGATTGATTAAATCTGTGGCCAGAGGACATAGAAAAGTTCAATATCTTCAGCCAAAACCAGGCCAGGAGCTGACTGTGGAACAGACCATCAACTGCTCACATGCAAGTTCAAATTGAAGACAATTAAAACAAGACTATGAGACCCAAAATATGATCTTGAATATATCCTTCCTGAATTTAGATACCATCTAATGAGTCGACTTCATGCATTGAACACCAATGACCAAAATCCAGAAGAATTATGGGATGACATCAAGAACAACATCCATGAAGAAAGCAAGAGGTCATTAAAAAGAAAAGAAAGGAAGAAAAAAACAAAATGGATGTCAGAAGAGACTCTGAAATTTGCCCTTGAGTGGAGAATAGCTAAAGCAAATGGAAGAAATCAGAAGATAAAAGAGCTGAAAGGAAGATTTCAAAGTGCAGCTCAAGCAGATAAAGCCAAATACTATAATGAAATGTGCAAAGACCTGCGTTAGAAAACCAATAGAGAAGAACATGCTCAGCATTTCTCAAGCTGAAAGAACTGAGGAAAAAATTTAAGCATCACGTGCAAATAGTGAAAGATTATATGGGCAAAATATTGAATGATGCAAGAAGAATGAAAAGAAGATGGAAGGATTAAACAGTCATTGTACCAAAAAGACCTGGTCAATCTTCATCCATTTTAGGAGATGGTATATGATCAAGAACCAATGATATTCAAGGAAGAAGTTAAATGTGCACTGAAGGAATTGATGAAAGACAAGGCACCAGGAATTGATGGAATACCCACTGAGATGTTTCAACAAACAGATGACCCACTGGAGGCACTCACTCAGTTATGCCAAGAGATTTTGAAGACAGCTACCTGACCAACTGATTGGAAGAGATCCATATTTGTACCCATTCCAAAGAAAGGTAATCCTACAGAATGTGGAAATTATTGAATAATATCATTAATATCACATGTAAGTAAGATCTTACTGAAGAAAATTCAAAAATGGTTGCAGCAATATATCAACAGAGAACTTCCAGAGGTGCAGGCTGGATTCAGAAGAGGAGGCAGAATGAGGATATTATTGCTGATGTCCGAATGGGTCTTGGCTCAAAGTAAAGAATACCAGAAAGATGCTTACTTATGTTTTATTGACTATGCAAAGGTATTTGATTGTGTGGGTCATAACAAATTATTGGTAACATTGAGAAGAATGAAAATTCCAGAATACTTAAATGTACTCACAAGGAACCTGTACATAGACCAAAAGGCTTATGCCCCATTGGAATGAGGCAAGGGGACACTGCATGGCATAAAATCAAGAAGGGAGTGTGTCAGGGTTTTATCCTTTCACCATACTTTTTAATCTATATGCTGAGCAAATAATCCAAGAAGCTGGACTATATGAAGAAGAATGTGGCATCAGGATTGGAGAAAAAAAAAATCATTAACAACCTGTGATATGCTGATGACACAACTTTGCTTGCTGTAATTGAGGATGGCTTTAAGCACTTACTGATGAAAATTAAAGAACAAAGTCTGTAGTATGAATTACATTTCAATATAAAGAAAACAAAAATCCTCACAACTGGACCTATAAGCAACATCACAATAAACAGAAAAATGATTGAATTTGTCAAAGACTTCACATTGCTTGGTTCTACAATTGACGCCAATGGAAGCGGCAGTCAGGACTTCAGATGAAGTATGTTGTTGTTGTGTGCTGTCGAGTCAGGCCCGACTCATAGTGACCCCTCCTTTGGTTGCTGAGGCAGTACCACTACCGAAGTAGATTGTCAAACCTTCCTTCCAAGGAGGGGCTCATGAGTTTGAACCACCAGCCTTCTGGTTAGCAGTCAAGTGTCTTAGGCACTGTGTTACCAGAGCTCCTTCAGATGAGGTATAGCACTGGGCAAATTGGCTGCAAAGACAATGTTTTGTTCTGCTGTGCATAGAGTCGCTATGATTTGGAAACAACTCGATGGCACCTAACAACATCAACAGCATTCTTTTTACCAAATTAATTATTTGATATAAATTTCTATTCATTACCATTATTTTATTAAGATATAGCCAATTTATTTAAATGTGTATTAAGAAAAGCTTTTTATGTCTTTTAAAATTTTATTTCTCCTTTATTTTTTAGTTCATTTTATTTTTTGTTAAATCTATCATCTATTTGTCTATCTATCTATGTATCTGTCTATCTATCTATTTATTTAATGATTCTTTCTTTGGGTGAAATTCCTCTGCTTCATTGAAAAAGACACTGAGAATCTACCTAGACACATTACTTCATATTCACTCCAATACTTTCTGTAACTGCCATATTATTACATTGTTGTTCAAAGGTAAAATATCAAGCTTAGAGAAGTACTGGTCTTTATTTTTTCATAATACTCTGATATAGATATATAATGCAATTATGTTAATTCAAGAATTTGTCAGATATTCTAAATTCTACTTTCAGCATAATAAACAGTACATTTTTCTTTATCTATTTTTGGTCATAAACCATTTTGATTCCTTTCTTCTTTCCTCCTGTGCATATTTTTTTAGTTATTTTCTTTGTGGTGGCTATGTGGATTATATTTAACTTCTTAAGTTTGCAACATGTTTAACTCTATTCAGTGGTAAAAGACAAACAAACAAATTCTGTTCCAGTACCACTCCTCCCCAGTTTATATTCTTTCTATCAATAATTGCATCTTTATAAATCATGTTCCAAATAATAGAATTTTTTACTTATTTTTAAGTATTTTAATGTATTTTTTTATAAAGCATGTGGAATATCACAACTAGAATTTCCAACTGAAAAATTCATAAAACTGAAACTTAGGATTGTCAATGATGTTACCATTACCTGATAAATTTTTTCTATGTATAGCTTCAAGCTACTCTCTAGTATTCTGCCCTTACTGTCTGAAGATTCTCTTTAAAATTTCTTGTAGCATTGGTCTGGTTACAATGGACTCTCAACTTCTCTTTCTCTGAGAGTATCTTAATTTTGTCCTCACATTTGTAGGAAAATTTTCCAAGATACAGAATTTTTCAATGATAGTCCATTTTTTTTTTCAGTATTTTAAATATGTCACACTGTTTTCTGTCCTACAAGGTTTCTAAAGAGAAATTGGCATTAATCTTATTTAGTATAACTTTTATGTCCAAACTTGGTTCTCTTGCTGCTTTAAAGATCACCTCTTTATTTTTGATTTCTAAGAGTTTAATTATAATTTGTCTCAGTGTGAATCTCTGTTGGTTTATCTTATTTGGAGTTCATTGGGCTTTTTGGATCTATAGATTTCTGTCCCTTGTCAAATCTGGAAAATTTTCCTCTCTTATTCTTTAAAATATTTTATCTATCCCTTTCTTTCTTACTTCTGTATTTCCAAGAATATGTATTTTGACTCACTTCATGGTGTTCCACAAATCTATTAGACTTTGTTAATTTTTCTTTATCACTTTCTACTGTTGATATTGAAAATTAGTAATTTTGATTGTTTTATCTTCTAGTTTATAGAAATCTGATGCTGGGTTTCTTCAATGAATGCTTAATTTCATTTACTCAACAGCCATTTAATCTAGAAGTTAAATGCTTAACAACTTGTGCCACCCAGCAATTCCTTTTCCATTCTTCAACTCTAAAATTTTACTTAGTTCTTTCTTTTTAATACTTTCTATTCTATTATTGAAATTCTTGTTTTGTTCTTATATTCCTTTCCTGTTCTATTATTGATCATCATCAATGTTTTCCATTAGTTCTATGAACATGTTTAAAATTGCTAAAATTATTTATTTAAAGTCTTCTAATCAGGCAATGGGATGCCCCTTTGGAGGCACTCATTTGGTTATGCTAAGAGATTTGGAAGACAGCCACCTGGCCAACTGACTGGAAGAGATACATATTTGTACCCATTCCAAAGAAAGTTGATCCCACAGATTGTGGAAGTTATAGAACAATATCATTATATCTCATGCAAGTAAGATCTTACTGAAGATAATTCAAAAACGATTGCAGCAGTATATTGACAGAGAATTTCCAGAGGTGCAAGCTAGATTCAGAAGAGGACGTGGAACAAGGGATATCATAGCTGTTATCAGATGGATCTTGGCTCAAGGCAAAGAGTACCAGAAAGATGTTTACTTGTGTTTTATTGACTAGGCAAAGGCATTTGATTATGTGGATCATGACAAATTATGGATAACATTGAGAAGAATGGGAATTCCCAAACAGTTGATTGTACTCATGAGGAACCTGTACCTTGACCAGAAGGCTGTCTTTCAAATGGAGCAAGGGAACACTACATGGTTAGAATCAGAAAGGGAGTGTGTCGGGGTTGTATCCTTTCCCCACACTTATTCAATCTATAAGCTGAGCAAATAGTCCGAGAAGCTGAACTATATGAAGAAAAACGTGGTGTCATGATTGGAGGAAGAATTGTAAACAACCTGAGATATGCAGACGATACAACTTTGCTTGCTGAAAGTTAGGATGACTTGAGGCACTTACTGACAAAGGTTGAAGAATACAGTCTGCATTATGGATTACGTCTCAATATAAAGAAAACAAAAATCCTCACAACTGAATCTATGAGCAGCATCACAATAAATGGAGAGAAGATTGAGGTTGTCAAAGAACTCACATTGCTTGGTTCTACAACTGATGCCAATGGAAGCAGCAGTCAGGACATTAGACAACGTGTAGCATTGGGAAGGTCAACTGCAAAAGAACTGTTTCAAGTGCTGAGGAGCAAGGATGTCTCCTTGCTAACTAAGGTGAGCCTGACACAAGCCATGATATTTCCAATCGCCTTGTATGCATATGAGAGCTGGACAATGAATAAGGAAGAGCAAAGAAGAGTTGATGCTTTTGAGTTGTGGTGCTGGCGAAGAATGCTGAAAGTACCATGGACTGCTAAAAGAACTAACAGGTCTGTCCTGGAGGGAGTGCACCCGGAAATGCTCCTTGGAAGCAAGAATGGCCAAGCTTTGTCTCAACTATCTTGGTCATGTTGTCAGAAGGGACCATTCCCTGGAGAAGGATGTCATGCTTGGTAGGGTGGAGGGTCGACGAAAGAGGGGGAGGCCTTCAACGAGATGGATTGACACAGTGGCTGCAATGATGGGCTCAACTATAGCAGGGATCGTGGAGCTGGCGGGATTGGGCAGTGTTTCGTTCTGCTGTGCTGGAGTCCCTATGAGTCAAAGACGACTCGATGGCACCTAACAACAACAACAACAACAATCAGCCCAGTATGTGGGTTTCTAAAGGGACAATTTCTGTCTCTTTATAATTTGCTCTTGATTGGGCCATCTTTTTCTGTTCCTGGGACATTTGAATATTGTAATGTGGTAATTCTGGAATTCAAATTCTTCCTCTTTCTTAAAGGTTAAAATAATGCTTTTAAATCATTGAAAAATTTAATAGCATATCTGCTCAGCAACTTCTCTATTTTTGCAAACTTTATGTTCTAACATATTCATGAACACCAAGGACTTTGTTCTGGAGCCTATGCCTAATTAGTGTTTTGAAAAACATCTCCTTGTACTTCAGGAATAAAACAGCTTGGGGGAAAAAATCTGATCCTCTCACTCCTTAAGGGTTACTGTTTTTATTTAATGAAGGATTCAGGTGAATGTTTGTTTAGTTTCTTTTTCAAGCTAATTTGTGCAAAGTGTGTATTCCAGTTGTTATCTCCAAATCAGTCAGTGGTCCTTTGCTTTTCTTTGAATCTTCTGTGAATGAAAAGCCACTGTGAGAAAGCTAAAACTGCTGCAGTAGCCTGCACTTATTCCTCAGGGAACCACCAGACCAATCCAATTGTGCAAATAGTACAATCTGAAATCCTTGGAGAACGTTATTTCCATCGTCTACTCTGGTTGCAGCCAGCTACTTTAGGAATATAAGTTTCTGTTTCCATTATTACAGTGAGGCTGAGGAATGAGATGTGTTACCTAGAATATTGTTCACCTAGGAAAGTTCAGTTGCTTGTCTATTCATCAAGCATTTCCTCGGTTAAGTGTCTGATCCAATTTTGGAGTTCTGAAATATTTGGTTTCAATATCTCTTTCCAGTGCCATTGTTATTTTGGTTTTTCTCATCCATTATTTTGTTTATCTACATTGTACTTTTGAAAGTTATCAATCCTGCGAGGAACTCTCATTCCAGACCGTCTCCTTTGCCCCTTGGATGCCTATTGTATACTTCATTAAGCTAATGAATTAATAACAGGTGATTCAAGGTGGCCATAGACTTCAGATGTTGCTTGCTGCTTCCCTGAGTCCCATAAGAACTTAAAGACTGGCTAAATCAGGAGGATCTGCACCTACTCAAACCTGTAGGAATGCATTAGACAGATACGCATAGTCAAACACAACCATCACCCAGAAAAAGCTAAGTCTGTTCCACAAATTGTCAAGGTAAATAGTATGCTTCTTTCTGTGAATACAGTCTACTGTTCACTCTCAGCTTAGAAACTGCCACTGTCCATGATGCCATGGAGGCAGGAAGTTTGAAAGAGTGTAGAGAGAAGTTTTATTACCATTTGAAACTCAATTTTTTCGTGATTCAGAATTTGCTTAGATATTGTAGCTATTTGACTGTTTTCCTGAATTCTGCAACCATTGGTGGAAAGAGGGCATGGAGGCAACATCCTCTCCTGACCTACTCTAACTTCATGAGAGGAAGACAGAATCACCTTCTGCAGCCTATGGGTTACTCTTATGAGGCCAAACATGTTGTCATCCTCCTATCTTTTTACCAATTCTGATATCAACCATCCTTCTCATGGCATTCCCTACTTCTCTATGGATTGAATAAATGCATTGCAATGCTCAAACAGAACACACAGATAATCTTAATGGGGCTTGCTATGGAAGTAACAGGTTACAATTCAGGTTCAGAATGCTCAGGATAAATTCTTTGATCAGGATAGCCTTCTGTTGGTCAAGTGCTAAAGCATGCCTCTCTTTGGCCCTTGACCTGTCAGCCTGGCCTCTGCTTTACAGAGACAAATATTACAAAGCTCTTCTTTTGCTTTCCCAATAATTGCACCTAGGTGAACCCCATTCCTCCAGCAAGCCTCCTCCCCACAGTTACTCAGCTTTCTTGTGCTGTAGACCAGCAAGACTGCTGCTCTGTCTCATGCTGCTCTGATGCCTTTGCTGCCACCCTTTCACTGCTGTTGTTTCAACCAGTCTCTCTGCCAACAAGGTCCAATGCAAGGATCTCCAGTCCAAGGACATGCTCCACTCCACCTCTGGCTTTTCTCTCTTAATGGCAATGACATCCCTCCCATGCTTCTAGGAGGGCTCATTTTAAGCCTTCAGAAATGTAAAAACTGACCAATATCTGCACTGGGGTTTTATTCACCTTATTTCCATGGTTCCACTCCTCCTACAAGGGTTCCATATACCTTATTTACAGTAGTAACAAACTATCCAATCCCCTTGGAAGGTCACAAAGCACTACACATGTACAGAGTTCCACTCAGTCAACTGATGGGAGTAAAAATACCTTAGCTAGATGAACCATATTGAGTAATTCACTGAACCGCAATTGGTTCCACCACTTTCTGGTTCTATTTTTTTTTTTCTAATTTTATTGTTGAGGGATATGAGAGTGCAGCAGCTTGTGCCTACTTGTTCCCTATCTTTCCAGTGAGTATACTCTGACTCATTATGGAATGTTGTCTCTGTGTTGCACTAAATAAAAACACACTATGTCTTAAAATAAAAGATATGATTTTAATAAGAAGCCAAGGCTGAGGATATGTTCTTCTATGAAATCTATTAATATTCTTGTTGTTGTTGTTATCAGGTGCCATCGAGTTATCTCCAACTCGTACCAACCCTCTGTGTGACAGAATGGAACACTGCCTAGTCCTGAGCCAGCCTCACTATCCTTGCTATCCAAGAGCCCATCGTTGCAGCCACTGTGTCAACTCATCTCATTGAAGGCTTTTCCCTTTTTCCTTGACCCTCCACTTTACCAAACATTATATTCCTCTGAAGGTAATGGTCCTTTTTAACAACATGACCAAAGTAGGTGAGACAAAGTCTGGATATTCTTGCTTGCAAAGAGTGGGAATCGCTGTACTTCTTCCAGAACAGTTTTGTTATTTCTTCTGGCAGTTCATGGTACTTTCACCATTCTTTTCCAACCCCCAAACTCAAAAGCATCAACTCTTCTTCAGTCTTCCTTATTCATTGTCCAGCTCTCACATGTATCTGAAGTGATTGAAAATACCATGATGGGAAGCACACCTTAGTCATGAAGGAGACATCATTGTTTTTCAGCACTTTAAAGAGGTCTTTTGAAGCAGGTTTGCCAAACTGTCTGATGTGTTGGGTGCTGCTTCCATTGGTGTTGATTGTGGAGACAAGTAATATGAAGTCTTTGACAACTTCAATCCTTTGTCCATTTACCGTGATGCTGCTTATTGGTCCAGTTGTGAGGATATTTGCTTTCTTTAGGTTGAAGTGTAAACCATACTGCAGACTGTAGTGTTTAATTTTCATCACTAAGTGCTTCATGTCATCCTCACTTTTAGCAACCAAAGTTGTGTCATCTACATATTGCAGGTTGTTAATGAGTCTTCCTCCAATTTGATGTCATTTTTCTTCTTCGTATAGTCCAGCTTCTTGGATTATTTGCTCAGAATACAGATTGAATGAGTATGGTGAAATGATACAACCCTGATACACTCCCTTCCTGATTTTAAACCATGCAGTATCCTCTTGTTCTGTTTGAATGAGAGTCTCCTGGTATATGGACAGGTTCCTCAACAAAATATTTCAAGTGTGTCTGATGATTTATAGAAAAAATGGAAAGGGAAGGGAGATTTTATACACAATTCAGAGAGTCAAAATAGTCACTAGTTCAACTATTTTACTCTATGTCTCAGATAGGGGTAATTGGGAATTTAACGATAATCATCATCATATGACGTTGATGGATTGATCGTAACTTGAGGATTCTTGAGTGTGTGTGTGTGTGTGTGACACTGTTCTTTTGTTGATTTAATATAACCAGGTGTAATTTCATATGTAAAGGTTCATAAATGCATTACATATTGCACATTTACAGATTTTTTTTAATGTATAATTTATATCCAAAAATCTGTTAAGAACTTTAAAGATAAGCATCATGTTTCTCTCAAAAAAGAGGAAAATGTGTGACTCAATTGCTTAGCTTTCAAGATGATTTTTATTAGATATTTAGTATTTTAAAGCATTATAGAGGAAAAATTCCAAGGAAGAAAGTTATTCTTCAAAGTTTTATTGTTGTTGTTCTGTATAAGTTGAAAATTACTAAGGACAGATGGATACCTGCTGGGGTTCAACATTTCATACTGCTTGCTGCACCTTTCCCTTAGTTGCCAGTTTCTGCCATTTTATTCACTTTTCAGACTTTTAAAACTTTGTTTTTTACTTTTAAATAAAAATTCTTTCAACTCTTTTTGATATGCTGATATCTAAGCTGTCACACCTTTTATTCAAATAATAGTCTCCTTTTGCCTATCTTTTTTTTTTTTTTTTCATTCTCCCACTGGCATTTCCTTAAAGTGTAATACATTACTTTATACTTCTTTATATACCTATGGAATTTAAAATTCTTTGTACTTATGATCTCATTTTCTTTGATTATTTTCTACTTCCAGGTAATTCCTTCATGGTTGTGAACCATATATTTAGAATAATTTTTCCTTATTGAATTTTCAACTTTAGACATTGTAATTGATCTCTCTACAGCTAAGAACTCTTTTTTGATGTATTTTTAGCTTCTGTGCCTATAAGCTGTCTAGATAGTAAAATGCCTGTGAACGATATGGTTAAACACTGTTAGTGATCATTATATATCAAGTGCAAAATATAACAGCATAAAAACATGAGTTTTGTGTATAGTGGCTTTAACTCCTAATAAAGATCAATATTGTTGTTGTTCTACTTAATTTATATAAAAAGAATTTTAGCAAACTATTATCAAATTTATCTTCTTTTATCAGATAAATATGTGAGTATATCTAACATGGATATTAGATGATGAGAAGCGATTTTAAATATATAACCAATTCTTTCCAGTTATTTCAAGAATTTTTTTTCTATTAAATATAAAATAAAATTAAAAAAAAAAAAAAACATTGAGAGCAGAAAAAAATAATGCTTGCATAAAATACGGTCACTCTACTTACAGTTAAATACTGGAACAACAACAACAACAAAAATGAAGTGATTATATTATTGAGATAAGTAAATTATAAAGAAAAATAAGATTGAATTTTAAAAATCATTAAATACTTTTAATTTTCACATAAGACTAAGTCAGTTTATAAATAAGTTTGAGGAAATGAGAGTATCAAGAACATTATATTGTGGTTGGTTTATAGTCATGAGATCTAAAATAAGAAAATAATTGCAAATAATTACTCTACAATTTTCATCTACTCTTCATCTGCTAAAATTAAATGACCACAAATTTATTAGCAGTTGGACTTTGAAGTGGGATGAAACTAAAGCACAGGTACATATTATTTCAATTTACAATGGTGTGTGAAAGGAATCATATATACCCTTGTCAGCAAGACAATGGTGAGTTATAGCCTAAGTGTGAATGAAAGACTATGTGACAAGCACATGGAGTAGTTTGTAAATTTGGAAAAGGAAAATCTAAAAGAAATTTATAATATTATGACATGAACATGCAATAATCATGTTCAATTCCTCTTTTGATGATTGTAGATAAAATAAATACTAATTTTCTATTGCTGTTATAACAAATTTACCATGGACCCAGGGGCTTAAAACAATGCAAATACATTAAGTTTACTTTTCTGTAAGCCAGAAATTTAACATAGATCTTATCAGGCCTAAAACTATAATAATGGAATGACTCTGGCTCTGATATTAGAAAATATATGTTAAATTAAGGCATTCAACAAGGAAATGGGAAATCCCAACACAACATGATTATACGCTATGCTTTAGGTTTGCCAGATTTCAAATGGAGGTAGCATCCACACACAGAGGAAGATATCTGATTTGGGTGGTAGATTGAAGACAGCTTTCTGTGGGAGATCATTATAAATTTGCCAAGTGAAGGAAAGGAAGTTAGTGGAGAGAAGGAATGGAGCAATATATATTCAGCAAGTGCTAAAGTTCACAAGGGAGAGAGACAGAGTGTTGCCAATTTAGGGAACACACATGAATCAGTCTTTCCAGAATCTAGACTGTGGAAGATGAATTTGAAAGATATAGAGGAAGGCCAATGGTTAGAAGATCTGTATGTAAGTGAATAGATAGGAAACCAGAGATATAAGCAAGATCCATATGTTGAATGGCTTAACATGCTTTCCAAAGCATTAGGATTTCATTTTTAAAACAAACTGCAGTTTCAGATGAGCTTTAAGTAGATAAATGAAATGATCAAATTTATATTTTATCCAAAAGAGTCCAGGTGATAGTGAATTGGGATGGAATGTGAGAATACTTTTTTTAAAGAGAAAGTAAACAAAAAAATTACTAATAATACAGAATAATTAATGAATATTTAGCTCTTATTCTTTGCCAAGTAATGTGTTGGATGTTTACATGATGGTCTCTTTGTGGCTGCACTTTTTGAAGTAGATTTTCTTTTTAGTCAAATTTTACTAATGAGGAAATTAAAATACAAAGAGATTAAGGATTTGCATAAAATCAAAAATCATATCTGTCAAGTGACATAAGTAGGATTAGAGATCCGGTAATATGACTTCTGAACTTATTTTATTAAGTATTACACAATGCATGTGCTTAATGAAGAAGGAGTGAAACAAGTAAGGGAAGACCCAGGAAGTGAGCTGAACAGTTTGAAACAGCTAAGTCAGACAAACTTGTCTGTCAGTTTGTCATACTGTGGTGGTTTTTGTGTTTCTCTGAGGCTGGAGGCTATGTCACTGGCATTTCAAATGTTAACAGCGTTGTCCATGGTGGACAGGTTTCAGCAGAGTTTCCAGAATCAGAAGAAAGAAGAGACCATCTACTTCTCAAAGAATTGGCCAGTGAAAAACTTAGGAATAAGAGTGAAACACTATCTGATATATTACTGGAAAACTTTAGGAATAGCCCTGAAACATTGTCAGATAACAGTGCCAGAAGATGAGCCCCTAAGGTAGGAAGACACTCAAAATATAACTGGGAAGGAGCTGCTTTCTCAGAGTAGAGATGGCCTTAATGTTATGAACAGAGTAGAGCTTTCAGGACTCCATTTGCTAATGTGGCACAACTCAAAATTAGAAGAAACAGCTATAAATATCCATTAAAAATCAGAACATAGAATGTACAAAGTATGAATCTAGGAAAATTGGAAGTTGTAAAAAACGAAATAGAAAGCATAAAGATCAATGTCCTAAGCATTGGTGAGTTGAAATGGATCGGCATTAGTTATTTTGAATCATGCAACCATATGATCTACTATGCCGGAAATGATAAACTGGAGACTAATGGTGTGGCATTCATTATCACAAAGAATGTTTGAAGATTTCTCCTGAAGTACAGTACTGTCAGTGATAGGTAAATATCCATACGTCTGCAAGGAAGACCAGTTAATACTATAATTATTCAAATTTATGCACAAACCACCAAAGCCAAAGATGAGGAAATTGAAGATTTTTACCAACTTCTGCATTCTGAAATTGTCCAAACATGCAATCAAGATGTGCTGATTATCATTGGTGATTGGTATACAAAAGTTGGAAACAAAGAAGAATCACTGGTAGCTGGAAAATTTGGCCTTGGTGATAGAAATAACACTGGTAATCCCATGATAGAATTTTGCAAGACCAATGACTTATTCATTGCAAGTACCTTTTCCAACAACACAAACAGTGGCTATATATGTGGATTTCACCAGATGGAGTACACAGGAATCAGATTGACTACACCTGTGGTAAGAGGCTATGGAGAAGCTCAATATCTTCAGCCAGAACACAGCCAGGAGCTAATTGTGAACCAGGCAATTAACTGATCATATGTAAGTTCAAATTGAAATTGCAGACAATTAAAACAAGTCCACAAGAGCCAAAATATAACCTTGAATATATTCCCCCTGAATTTAGAGACCATACAAGGAATAAAATTGATACTTTGAACACCAACACTGAAAACCAGAAAAATTGTAGAATGACATCAAGAACATCATCCATGAAGAAAGCAAAAGATCATTAAAAAGTCAGGAAAGGAAGAAAAGACCAATATGGATGTCAGAAGAGACTCTGAAACTTGCCCTTGAACAAAGAGTAGCTAAAGGAAATAGAAGACATGACAAGGTAAAAGAGCTGAACAGAAAATTTCAAGGAGCAGCTTGAGAAGACAAAGTCAATTATTATAATGACATGTACAAAGACATGGAGTTAGAAAACCAAAAGGGAAGAACATGCTCAGGATTTCTCAAGCTAAAAGAACTGAGAAAAAAATTCCAGCCTTGAGTTGCAATATTGAAAGATTCTGTGGGCAACAATCATCACAAGAAGATGGAAGGAATACACAGAGACACTCTGCCAAAAAGAATTGGTCAATGTTCATCTGTTTCAGGAGGTGTTGTATGATTGAGAACTATTGGTACTGAAGGAAGAAGTCGAAGCTCTACATAAGGAATTGGCAAAACCAGGTTCCAGGAATTGATGGTATACCTATTGAGATGTTTCAACAAATGGATGCTGTGCTGGAGGCACTCTCTCACCATTGCCAAGAGATTTGGAGGACAGATACCTGGCTACCTGACTGGAAGAGATGCATATTTGTACCCATTCCAAAGAAAAGTGATTCCACAGAACGTGAAATTATAGAACACTATCATTAAAATCACACACAAGTAACATCTTACTGAAGATAGTTAAAAAATGGTTGCAGCAATATATTGACATACAACTTCCAGAAATTTAAGCTGGATTCAGAAGAGGATGTGGAACAAGGGATATCATTTTTGATGTCAGATGGATTTTGGTTGAAAGCAGAGAATACCAGAAAGATGTTTACTTGTGTTTTATTGACAATGCAAAAGCATTCGACTGTGTGGATCATAACAAATTATGAATAGCATTGAGAAGAATGTAAATTCCAAAACACTTAATTATTCTCATGAGGAACTTGTAGACAGAGGAGAGGCTGCCATTGGAACAGAACAAGGGGACATTGCATGGTTTAAATTCAGGAAGGGAGTGTGTCAGGGTTGTATCCTTTCACCATACTTATTCAATCTGTATGATGAG
>NW_006922706.1:195765-196269 GCF_000298275.1 Orycteropus afer afer | reverse complement strand
CCTCAACAAGATGGATTGACACAGTGTCTGAAATGATGGGCTCAGCTTTAGCAAGGATTGTGGGGCTGGCACAGGACCAGGAATGTTTCATTCTGCTGTACATAGGGTCACTATGAGTCAGAGATGACTCAACAGCACCTAACAACAACAGCAATGAAGGCAAGTCAATGAGATAAAGAAAAATCTGAGAGAGTCAAAATGCAGATGGCATGGACAAACCTGATAATAGAATGTATCTTGAAAAAGAGGGAGATAAACAGGAATGGTATACAGATTTCTGGATCAGGAAACTCATCCTTGTTGTTTTCCTTGACTGTGATGCATGCAGTCCTCAGTGTCTCAATGGCTGACAGTTTATTACTCAATTACAAATGCTTTCATATTTACTTTTAATTTGGAGCGTGCTTTCTCCTTTCTACATCTGCCCTCAAATTATTCATGAATAAGAACTGAATTATATTCCTCCAACTGTAGCATTTAGTATGCCACGTTCCACATAGTGGG
>NW_006922706.1:187959-194910 GCF_000298275.1 Orycteropus afer afer | reverse complement strand
GTGTCATGGAATCAGAGGCACTATAATTGAGAGTCCCAGGTAGGATTAGGATGAAAAGAAATTTACCAAAGGAAGCTTTGGGAAATCATTCATTCCTTGAAGAAAGAAAGAAAGGTATACAAAAAATAAAGATATTTGTAAAAAGATTGTTGGGTAATAAGACATACACACACACACACACACACACACACACACTCCTCCCAGGCAGTGAACTACCATGCAATAAGAGCTTAATTTCTATGTTTATAAAAAGTATGCCAGTCAAGGACCCTGTCACAGAACTTAGCATTTGTTACTGTCAGACTTATGTAGTTAATGCACAAAATAGACAGTAATTTTTATTATCATTATTATCATAAATGATAAATATCAGATAAGGAGATAGTTGATAAGTGAGGAGCATATGTATTATTCTCTGACAAAGATATTTTTATCACTAGAGAATGGAGCCATGAAGAAATATATTCTGCTAAATATGTTTTGTGAAAATATCAGTCAAGGAAAAAAATATTACAAAATGAAAAATGAGTTATTTACCAAAATGTTTGTAGATGTTCCTAAGTGACTTTACTTAATTTAGAAACTCATTCAGTCCTTTATGAGTATATTTTTTCATATAATTTATTCTGAAAATCCATCAAGACCTACTTCTACTTGAAAGCAGATTTTCCACTATCATCATGTTCTAGTATGGACATGATAGTCTAAAGATAGCACATGTTCTTAAATATTTTTGGCTGCAGATAGTCTGTTCTAAGTTTTATGATAGTGTACTTAGTACCTCAAGTTGCATGTATAATTACATAATTAAAATCAAAACCCTGTTTTAAGGGAAAAAATAATATGTTTTTTAACCACATGTACTCCTGTGTCCTACAGCTCCATAAAAGTAAAATAGTCATCTCTGTGAAGGAAAATTCAAGTCAAAATCCTACTTTTCAGAACAGCATATCAATTATGCTAACTTCATAGATCATCTGTAAAACATGTGTCACTCACCAAGACAGACTATTGACATATCAGACTATTGAGTTAAGAATTAAGCCATGAATTAGTCCTGATGTAGTGTTTTCTAATGATTAGTTGATCCATTTGATACATTAAAGAAAGTCTATTTTTCAGACCTTCTAACTTCTAGTCCTCTCTTAAATTAGATTATTAGAAAGCAGTGTAAATATCTAATAAATATTGGTCTCCACAAAAGCACACTCATTGGATGATGGTTAATGTCACACCTTGAGCTCTGGTAGCATAGTGCCTAAGGCACTTGACTGCTAACCAGAAGGCTGACAGTTCAAAATCACCAGTCACTACTCGGAAGGAAGGTTGGGCAATATACTTCCATAGTGATACTGCCTCAGAAACCCAAGGAGGGGTCATTATGGGTTGGGTCTGACTCAATGACACATAACAACAACAACAAGAAATGAAAATACTTGCCAAATTTTGTCAAATATTTTCAAATATAGTTTTTAATGAATATTAAGTCCACAAGTTTCATCCAGAAATCATTTCTTATTGATAATGCTTAGCTTTTCTGATGTCACTGATTACTCTAATCAGACAGTTCAAACTCTGAAATGCAACATGCATCTTTTATTATCTCTTTTATCAGAATCTTAAAAAATAACTTTAAAAAATTGTATTATATAATTAGCATTTTTTTTCTGATTAGCATTTTTAAAGATATATTTAAAATCAGCATTAAAAAAAATTATTGTGATTTGGGTGAAAGTTTAAAGAGCAAATTCACTTTCCATAAAGCAGCTCACATACACTTTGTCTCATGACATTGACTGCAATTTAGTACAACGTGACAGGTCCCTTCCTACTTCCTCCCCAAAGTTACCCCTTCCCTGTGTCCTTCCCTCCCATGTACTCCTGCCTCCAAGTTGTCTCCGTGTGTATACACAGCCCTTCTACTCTCCCATAACTGATCTCTCCAAGGAGTATATCTACCTAGTGTAAATATTCACCTCATATGCCTGTCTTTTGTTTGGCTGGAAGCCACAGAATGGGCTCACTTCCCGACTAAAAGGGCAACTAGGAGTCATAATCTCAGTGGTTCCATCAGGCTCTATCATACCAGCAAACCTGGTCTTTTTTTTTTTTTTTTTAATGATTTTGAGTTTTGTTCCACATCAGCATTTTTTTTGAAAAAAAAATATATGAACTTGAGCTGAATATATGAATAGAGTAATTATTATTACTCTGTTGTATGCAGTTGATGTTTCAGTAAGGCTATGTATGCATTCTTTACATTCATTTTGTCTTGAAACTGAAACTGAAATTGATATGACTTATTCTATAGATGTGATACAGACATATCTGTTCCTATTCCAAAGAAAGTTAATCCCATAGAATGTGTAAATTATAGAACAATATCATTAATATCACATGCAAGTAAGATCTTGCTGAAGATTATTCAAAAATGGTTGCTGCAGTGTATTGACAGAGAACTTCCAGAAATGTAAGCTGCATTTATAGGAGTATTAGAATGAGGGACATCATTGCTGATGTCAGATGGATCTTGGCTCAAAGCCAAGAATACCAGAAAGATGTTTACTTGTGTTTTATGACTATTCAAAAGTATTCTATTGTGTGGCTCATAACAAATTGTGGATAACATTAAGAAGAATAGGAATTCCAGAACACTTAACTGTGCTCTTGAGGAACCTATACATAGACCAGAAGACTGCCATTCAAACAAAACAAGGGAATACTCCATAGTTTAAAATCTGGAAGGGATTGCATCAGGGTTGTATTCTTTCACCACACTTATTCACTCTCAAGGATAAGCAAATAATCTGAGAAGCTGGACTATATGAAGATGAATGTGGCATCAGGATTGGAGTAATGTGGCATCATTAACAACCTGAGATACACTGAGAACACAACTTTGCATGCTGAGAGTGAGAATGACTTGAAATACTCACTGATGAAGATTGAAGAGTATGGTCTGGATTACACCTCAGTATAAAGAAAACAAAAATCCTCACAATTGTACCAATAAGCAATATCACAATAAATGGAGAAAAGATTGAAGTTGTCAAAGACTTCATATTACTTGTTTCTACAATCAACGCCAATGGAAGCATCAGTCAAAGTAGCAGATGATGTATAGCACTGGGCAAATCAGCTGCAAAAGACATCTTTCAAGTGATGAAAAGCAAAGATGTCTCCTTGAGGTCTAAGGCACACCTGACACAAGCCATGGTATTTTCAGTTGCTTCATATGCATGTGAGAGCTGGACAATGAATAAAGAAGACCAAAGAAGAGTTGATGCTCTTGAATTGTGGTGCTGGCAAAGAATGCTGTAAGTACCATGGACTGCTAAAAGAACTAACAGATCTGTCCTGGAAGAAGTGCACCCAAGGATGTTGCTTGGAAACAATAATGACCAGACTTCCTATCACCTACTTTGGTCATGTTGTAAGAGACCATTCACTGGAGAAGGATATCATGCTTGGTAAAGTGGAAGGTCAACAAAAGAGGGGAAGATCCTCAACAAGATGGATTGACACAGTGGCTACAATGACGGGCTCAGCTTTATCAAGGATTGTGGGGCTGGCACAAGACTGGGAAGTTTTTTTTCTGTTGTACATAAGGTTGCTATGAGTTGGAGTCAACTCGATGGCACCTAACAACAACAAGAACAACATAATGGACATAGAAGTTTAATTGACTTGGTAAACATTGATAGCTCATTTCAAAGTCAGGCTTAAGTTAGAATCATGAAAATTTCAGAAGCTGTTTGCCCTTATTGTACTTGTAAGATGCTGGAAGGTAAGAGTGAGTTTAGATGTTGTGAATAAAACACATATAAATCCTATCTTGCTAATTATTTCAATAACATAAGGAAAAAAAAAATACTTTGATCAAGGTGATTCTGACTCATAGAGACCCTCATTGGGTTTCCGAGGTGGTAAATCTTTATGGAAGTAGATTGCTCAGTCTTCCCTTCTGCTGAATGTCTGGTGGGTTCAAACTGCCAACCTGGTTAGCAGTCAGATGTTTCTGTACCAGAGCTCCATTTCTTTCTGTTGTTTATGCCATTGAGTTGGTTCTGACTCATAGTGCCCCTTTGTGCAAAAGAACAAAACACTGCCTGGTCCTGTGCCAGCCTCACAATCCTTGCTACGCCTGAGCCCATCATTGGATCCACTGTATCAATCCATCTGATTTAGATCCTTCCCCTTTTTCATTGACTCTAAATTTTACCAAGCATGATATCCTTCTCCAGGGAGTGGTCCCTTCTGACAACACGGCCAAAGGAGGTGAGATAAAGTCTGGTCATTCTCACTTCCAAGAAGCATTCTGTCAGTACTTCTTCCTGGACAGATTTGTTAATTCTTTTGGCTGTCCATGGTACATTAAGTATTTTTCACCAACACCACAAATCAAAAGCATCAACTCTTCTTCGGTCTTCCTTATTCATTGTCCAACTTCCACATGCATATGAGGAGGTTGAAAATACAATGGCTTGGATTAGGCACACCTTACTCTTCAAAGCCACATTTTTGCTTTTCTGTACTTGAAAGAGATCTTTTGCAGCAGATTTGCCCCATGCAATACATCATCCGATGTCTGGACTGCTGCTTCTATTAGTGTTGACTATGGAGCCAGACAATATGAAATCTTTGAGAACTACAAACTTTTCTCCATTTATTGTGATGCTGCTTATTAGACTAGCTGTAAGAATTTTCATTTTCTTTATGTTGAAATATAATCTATAAAACTATATTATTTAATTTTCATCACTAAGTGCTTCAAGTCATCCTCATTTTCAGCAAGCAAAGTTTTGTCATCTCCATATCACATGTTGTTACTGAATCTTCCTCCAATCCTGCTGTCACATTATTATACAGACTTGGATACAGTCTAGCTTCTTGGATACAACTCTGACACACTCCCTTCCTGATTTTAAACCACGCAGTATCTCCTTGTTCTGGTCAAACAACAGCCTCCTGGTCTATGTACAGGTTCCTCATGAGTACAATGAAGTGTTCTGGAATTCACATTCTTTGCAATGTTATCTATAATTTGTTATGATCCACAGAGTGGAAAGCTTTTCATAGTCGATAAAACACAAATAATCATCTTCTGGTATTCTTTGCTTTGAGCCAAAATCAGTAGTGATATCCCTCATTCCATGTTCTCTTCTGAATCCAACTTGGATTTCTCAAAGTTCTCTGTCAATATACTGCTGGTGACCATTTTTTTAATTATCTTCACTAAGATTTTATTTGTGTGAGATATTAATATATTGTTTGATAATTTACACATTCTGTGGGATCACCTTTCTTTGGATTAGGTACAAATATGGATCTCCTCTGGTCAGTTGGCCTGGTAGCTGTCTTCCAAATTTCTTGACATAGATGAGTGAGTGCCCACAATAAGGTATCTACTTGCTGAAACATCTCAGTGGGTATTCTGTCAATTCTTGGAGCCTTGTGCTTTGCCAATTCCTTCAGTACAGCTTCAACTTCTTCCTTCAGTACCATTGGTTCTTGATCATAGCCACATCCTGAAATGGATGAGCATCGACCAATTCTTTTTGGTGCAGTGATCTCTGTATTCCTTCCATCATCTTTTGATTTTTCCTGAATTATTTCAACATTTTGCTGATAGAATCTTTCAGTATTGGAACACAAGCTTTAATTTTTTTTTTTCCAGTTCTTTCAGCTTGAGAAATGCCAAGTCTTCTTCCCTTTTGATTTCTTAACTCCAGGTCTTTGCACATTTTATTATAGTAATTGACTTTGTCTTCTCGAGCTGCTCTTTGAAATCTTCTGTTCAGCTCTTTTCTCCTGTAAAATTTCTCCTATTTGCTTTAGCTACTTTTCATTCAAGACAAGTTTTAGAGTATCTTCTGACATGTGTTTTACTTTTTTTCTTCCTGTCCTGTCTTTTTAATCATCTTTTCCTTTCTTCATGGATGAAGTTCTTGATGTCATTCCACAATTCCTCTGTTTTTCAGTCATTGGTTTTCAATGCATCAAATCCATTCCTTATATAGTCTCTAAATTCAGGACAAATATATTCAATGTCATATATTGGCTCTGGTGAACTTGTTTTAATTGTCTTCAACTTCAATTTGAACTTGCATATGAAGAGTTGATGGTCTGTTTCACAGTCAGCTCCTGACTTTGTTACGGCTGAAGATATTGAGCTTCTCCATTCCCTCTTTCCACAGTTATAGACAATCTGATTCCTGTGTATTCCATCTGGTGAAGCCCATGTGTATAGCCATCATTTGTGTTGTTGATAAAAATGTATTTGCAAGGAATAAGTTATTAGTGTTGTAAAATTCTCTCAAGTGACCTCCAGTATTATTTCCATCACCAAAGCCATATTTTCCAAATACCCATCATTATTTTTTGTTCCCAACTTTTGCATTCCAATCACCAGTGATAATCAATACATCTTGATTGCATGTTTGGTCAATTTCAGACTGCAAAAGCTGGTAAAAATCTTCAATTTTCTCATCTTTGGCTTTGGTGGTTGGTGTGTAAATTTGAATAATAGTAGTATTAACTGGCCTTCCTTGTAGACATATGAATATTATCCTATCACTGACAGCATTCTACTTCATGATAGATCTTGAAACCTTCTTCATGGCAATGAATGCCACAGCATTCTTCTTTAATTTGTTATTGCCAGCATAGTAGATCATATGGCTGTCTGATTCACATTGGTCAAACCAGTTCATTTCAACTCACTAATGCCTAGGATGGGAGCTCTCGTGTCATAGTGCCTAAGGTATTTGACTGCTAACCAGAAGGCTGGTGGTTCAAATATACCAGCCACTCCTAGGAAGGAAGATTGGGCAATCTACATCTATAGAGATACACCTTTGGAAACCCAAAGAGGGTTTGCTTTGAGTTGAATCAACTCAATGGCAATAAGTTAGAGGATTTTTTTGTATTGCCTATGATATCAATCTTTCT
>NW_006922706.1:185140-187509 GCF_000298275.1 Orycteropus afer afer | reverse complement strand
TACAACAACACATAAACCACCACAGTAAGACAAACTAACAGACCAGTTGTGGAGAGCTCCTTAATGGGTTTCAAAATATCACCTTGCCAGAGTTCTATGAATAGTTAAAAGTATTTAGGCTTAAAACCTGAGTGGGGTCTCCCAACATGAATTTAGATCACAGTCTGATTTCATAGTCTGTTGAGAGAGAGAACAATTGTTCTCAAAACTGCATGTAACAGGGAGAAAAATAGAAAAATTATTGGTGTAAGCCTACAGAGTTAATGCCCCCAGGACTAATCAATTACACTAGTAACTTATCTTTGTTAGCAAGATAAAAGAAAAAAAAAAAATAGGTGGATCAAATGATAGGCTATTGGAAGATTCAGCTTCTCCTTTACCACATCAAATATATATGAGTGCTGATTCTAAGTAATCACTTTCTGGTTCTGTAATCTTTTGTTAATTTATTTATTAATTATTTCATAATTTACACATGAATCTATAAGAAAAAAATATTTTAGGGACAATTTATTTTAGGATTATTGAGTTCATGTAACTAAAATATTTTGCACGTACTGAGTGTTAATTTTCTTTTCTTCATTGTTATGGATACAAAGGAACTTACAATCACAGGACAGGCTGTCATCTGGTAATGTCTAATAATGTCTTCAATTTTCTTATTTCAAAAGAGCAGAAACAGTTGACTTCACTTTTAAAGAAAGTTAATGACTAAGGCAAAATAATATAACATTAAACTATTATGCAAGTATATTCTTATGTAAATAGCTATCATGCCAAAACAGTTTCTCATGAAGGCATGGACTGCCATTTTTGCATACAACTGTTGCATCCACTCAGGACTGGCTTCCTGGGCTTGTATATAGTTAGGCTCCATGCTTACTTTAATGTTTTGATGTTGATGTCTTGAAATTCTTAACAATTTTTGAACAAGTGGACTCACTATTATATTTTCAACAAATGAAGCTAGTTCTGTTTCTACTTATCTAATTATAAATAGTAGGTGTTTTCCCCCTTACTCCTTCCTAAATACTTTAACAAAACATATTTAGCATTAATAAACAATAAACCAAAACCACATTAACTTGATCTATTACACATAATAGAGAATTCAAAAAAACTGCAACTTAATAAATGTCCATTAATATTACAAACAAATGAGGATTTTTTTTTTTTTTTTTTACTTCTTTGAATTCCCAAGTCAAGGTTTCTGTTTGCAAGATCTAGGCTTCTGGACCTATCTAGTTTATGACTGGTTATTTTATTGTTTCACTACCCATCTGCCAGTTTGTCATACACTGGTGGCTTGCATGTTGCTATGATTCTGGAAGCTATGCTACTAGCATTTCTGCAGAGCTTCCAGACTAAAACACACTAGGAAGAAAGAACTGGCCATCTACTTCTGAATATTAAACAATTAAAACTCTATGGATAACAGAATATTGTCCATTATAGTGTAGAAAGATGAGTACCCTTGGTATGAAAGTACTCATAAAACATTATGATTATAAAAATGGATCTGGGTATACCAACAATAATGAAGATAGCATAGGACCAGGCAACATAACATTATTCTGTTGTTCATGGGGTCACCTTGAGTAGTAATCAGCCCCATTTAAAAAACAAAAAACAAAACAAAACAAAAAAAAACACCTCACTCTCATAGTGTCAATTCCGACTCATAGCAACCCCCTTTGGGTTTCTGAGGTAGTAAATCTTTACGGGAGTAGATTGCCTAGTCTTCCTTCCAAGCCAGGCCCAAATTATCAGAAATGACAATTTTACCCCTAACAATGCCAGGACTCTAAGTATCTCCTGTGCAAGTTATTGTTTCTCAAATACCTGCTGAGTAGTTCATACTTAGAAGAGAAGACTACGGATAAAACCCTCAAGTGTTTTCTTATGTTGTTTTTCTTTCCCTATCTGAAATCTTCTCAATTTTCTTATGCCATTTTCTTAAAATGTTATTTAATTCTATTGGCTATCTGGTGGCATAGTACCTAAGGCATTTGACTGCTAACTAGAACGCTGGCAGTTCAATCCCACCAGCCACTCCTCTGAAGGAATGTTGGGCAATGTACTTCCATAGAGATATGGCCTAGGAAACCCAAGAAGGGGTCGTTATGAGTTGTGATCAACTGGATGGAAGTGAGCTCGGTTTGGTTTGGCTTTTGGTTATCTAACGAAAATATTCACACCTTATTGGGCTAGGTAGATTGATTGTTATTGTTGTTGTTGTTAAGTGCCGTGGAGTCGGACCCGACTCATAGCGACCCCTTCTTGGGTTTCCGAGGCAGTATCACTATGGAAGTAGATTGTCCCATCTTCCTTCCGAGGAGTGGCTGGTGGGTTTGAACTGCCAGCCTTCT
>NW_006922706.1:183113-184360 GCF_000298275.1 Orycteropus afer afer | reverse complement strand
TTCCTATCAGTGGGTGCAGCATATATCAAAAGTTTAGAAACTGCAAAAGTCATTTCTAATTCACAAGTTACAAATGAATATTAAATATGTTACTAGTATTATTATTTAGCAAGAACATTGTTCTTTATCAATGATTGTTCTATATAAATTATCTTAGTCACCTTGCAAATCAAATATTTTTTTTAAGGTGAACTTTCTCCATACAATCTCTATCTAGTCAGTGGTTCCTGGTACCTTATTGTCATTTAGGAGCTCTGGTGTGGCAGTGGCTAAGGTATTCAGCAGCTAACCAGAAGTTTGGCAGTTTGAATCCACCAGTTGCTCCATGGGAAAAAGATGAGACAGTCTGCTTCTATAAAGATTTATGATCTTGGAAACCTTATGGGACAGTTCTACTCTGTCCTGTAGGGTTACTGTGAGTTGGAATCAATTCCTGGCAGTTGATTTCATTTGGTGGACTTTTGACATTTTAACATTTTTCACTCTTTAGTGTTCAATTCAGTTGCCAAATTCCTGTTCACATTTTATCAATTTAGTTTACTGACTTTTTTTTCTTTTGGTCTTCTAATCACCAGAGTCAAATAATCTTTTAAGAAAAAGGACCGCTTTCTCTCTAAGAGGCAAAGTGCTATTAGCAATTTAAATAATATTTTCAAAGAACTGTATAAGTAATTGGGCAATTTAATATTGAGCACAGATAAAGAAACATAATATGCTATGAGAATCCTTAGGCAAAGTATTTGAGGGAATTAGGATAGGTTTTCCATTTGATATGACACTTAAAACGAGAGGTAATAAAACATAATGTGAAGTGTAATATGTAGATAGAGGAAAAAAAAAGTGTTAAATAGATGTAAGAGAATGCAATACCACAAGTTAGAACATGAGCTTGAGGAAATGAGGAGAACTTAGTTTGCCTTAAGTGTGTACTTGGTGTAAATAGGTGTCAAAAGTAGAGCAAAGATGTGATCACTCAGGACAATCAACATAGACTATTAAAGAACCTGAGCTTTTTTCTCAAAATGAAAAACAAATTTGAAGGATGTTAAGCATAGGAATGACATCATCAGTTTTCTGTTTCAGAATTTATATTGTGTCTAAAATATGGAAAATACATTGGAGATAACAAGAGTAAAAATTCAGACACAAGTTAAGAAGTATTTTGAAAATTTTGGTAACATTATTGTTGTTGTATTAGGAGTATAACACTGGGCATAGAGAAATAGGAAAAGGTGTAAAAGAATTCA
>NW_006922706.1:175233-182528 GCF_000298275.1 Orycteropus afer afer | reverse complement strand
TCTTTGAGTACCAAGAATTTAAAGTGTGCTTGAATTAATAGCTATACAAAGTTAATTGTTGATCCCGATATTATGGCAACATAAGAGTGTAGAGGTGAGTCCAGAATGTAGATTAAATGAAAAGGCTGGTACTCTCTTTTACTGTAAGCTTTAATTGATCTTTTAATCAAAGAACTTAACCCGAAATTTTCTGTACAGTGAAAAAGTAGACGGTGACTTTTCCTTCTGTCAGAATTCTTGAATTTATTTGAAAAAATTAATTGATCTCCACCACTAATCTGTCAGTTTGTCTTACTGTGGTGGCTTGTGTATTGCTTTGATGTTGAAGTTACGCCACCAGAATTTCAAACATCAGCAGTTTTCAGTAGAGCTTCCCCACAAAGATAGACTAAGAAGAAGATCAAGGCCATCCACTTCTGAAAAAAATTGCCTTATGAATAGCAATTAAATACTATCTTATAGAGTGCCAAAAGAAGAGACCTTCAGATAGGAAGGCACTCAAAATACAACCAGTGAACGGTTGCCTCCTCAAAATAGATTCTACCTCAAAGACATGGAGTAAAGTTTTTGAGACCTACATTTGCTCATGGTGCATGACGCAAAATGGGAAGAAACAGCCACAAACATTCATTAATAACAAGAACATAGAATGTATGAAGTATGGATCTAGGAAAATTAGAAATTGTCAAAAATGAAATTGAATGCATAAAGTTTGATATCCTAGACATTAATGAGCTGAAATGTACTGGTATTGTCCATTTTGAATCAATCAACTATGCTTAGCATGACAGATTGACAACTTCTGCAGTCTTAAATTAACCAAACATGAAATTAAGATGTATTGATAATTACTGGTGATTGAAATATGAAAAGTGGACACAAAGAAGGTGCATTGGTAGTTTGAAAATAAGGCCTTGGTGAAAAAAAATGACACCAGAGATAGTGTGATAGAATTGTGCAAGACCAATAACTTATTTCTTGGAAACACCTTTTTTTGAACAACAGAAATAGTGTCTATATACATGGATCTCTCCAGATGGAATATACAAGAATAAAATCAAGTGCAACTTCAGAAAAAGGTGATGAAGGAGCTCATTATTAGTCAGAAGGAAGCCAGATGTTGACTGTGGAACCTATCATCAATTGCTTATATGCATATTTAAGTTGAAAAAAATTTAAAACAAATCCAAAAGAGCCAAAACATGACATTGATTACATTCCACCTGAATTTAGAAACCATATGAAGAATACATTTGATGCATCGAACACAAAAGACTGAAGACCAGAGAAGTTGTGGGATAACATCAAGAACATCGTGCATGAAGAAAGCAAAAGGTCATTGAAAAGACAGAAAAGGAAGAAAAGACCAAAATGGAAGTCAGCAGAGACTCTTGAATGGAAAGTAGCTAAAGCAAATGGAAGGAATGATGTTATTAAAGTTTTGAACAGAATCTTTCCAAGGAGAGCTTGAGAAGACAAAGTAAAATATTATAATGAAATATGCAAAGAGCTGAAATTGGTAAGGCAAAAACGAAGAATGTGCTGAATATTTTTCAAGGTGAAAAGAACCAAAGAAAAAAATTCAAGTCTCGAGTTGTAATGTTGAAAGGTTCTATGGGAAAAGTACTGAATGATGCAAGAAGCATCAAAAGAAGATGGAAAGAATACACAGAGTCACTGTACAAAAATAATTGGTCGATATTCAACTATTTTCAGGAAGTGGCACATGATCAAGAACCAGTGGCACTGAAGGAAGAAGTCAAAGTTGCACTGAAGGAATTGGCTAAAAACAAGTCTCCAGGAATGGACAGATTACCCATTGAGATATTTCAACAAATGAATGTCATTCTGGAGGCACTTACTCATCTATGTCAAGAAATTTGGAAGACAGCTACCAGGCCAACAGACTGTGGAAATTATTGAACAATATCATTAATATCCTATGTGCATAAAACTTTGCTAAAGATAATTCAAAAATGTCTGCAGCAGTATATTGATTTCCAGAAATGCAAGGTGGATTGAGCCGAAGATGTGGAATGAGGGATATCATTGCTGATGTCAGATGGATCTTGGCTGAAAGCAAAAAATATGAGAAAGATGTTTACTTATGTTTTATTGACTATGCAAAAGTATTCAATTATGTGGATCATAACAAATTGCAGATAACATTGAGAAGAATGGGAATTCCAGAATACTTATTTGCATTCATGAGGAACCTGCACATAGACTAGGAGGCTGTCATTCAAACAGAACAAGGGGACACTGCATGGTTTAAAATCAAGAAGGGAGTGCATGAGGGTTGTATCCTTTCATCATACTTATTCAATCTCTACGCTGAGCAAATAATCTGATAAGCTGGACTATATGAAGAAGATAACAGCATCAGGACTCAATAACAACTCCTGATGTGCACTTGACACAAATTTCCTTGCTGAAAGTGAATATTACTTAACATACTTCCTGATGAATGTCAAAGACTCCAGTCTTCAGTAGGGATTAACTTCAATGCAAAGAAAACAAAAATCCTCACAAGTGGACCAATAAAGAACTTCTTGATAAAAGGTGAAAAGTGTGAAGTTGTCCTTTATTTTATTTTACTTTGATCTATAATCAATGCCTATGGAAGCAGCAACCAAGAAATCAGAGAAAATATTGAATTGGGCGAATCTGCTGCAAAAGACCTCTTTAAACTGCTAAAGATTCAAGATGTCACTTTGAAGACTAAAGCCATGGTATTTTCAGTTGCCTCATATGAATGTGGAAGCCAGACAATGAATATGAGAGACAAAAGAAGAATTGATGCCTTTGAATTATGGTATTGATGAACAGAATAATGAACAAATCCATCTTCGAAGAAGTACAGCTGGTCTGCCTCCTTATTAGCAAGGATGGCCAGACTTCATCTCACATAATTTGATCATGTTGTCAGAAGGGATCAGTACTTGGAGAAGGATATTATGCTTGGTAAAGTATAAGGTCAGAGGAAAGGGAGAAGATGCCTAATGACATGGATTGACACAGTGGCTGGACTCAAGCATAGCAAATATTGTGAGGGTAGCCCAGGACCTGGCAATCTTTTGTAATGTCATACATAGATTCACTATGAGTTGAAGCTGACTTGGCAACAATTAATATAGATACTTTACATACCTCCCAGTAATTTAACTGTCTTTAATTAACTGAACAAAAGCATCCTGATGGCGCAAAGTTAAGTACTTGGCTTTCCACATGCCATTTAGTTTTATTCAAAAGTGAAAGTGCAAGGTGTCTCACAATGGAATACTATATAACACTAAAGAATAATGAAGGCTCTGCAAAACATCTCATAACTTGGACAAACTTGGAGAACATTGCACTGAATAAAATAAGTCAATCACAAAAAGACAAATATTGTATGAGTCTACTACTGTAAAAAGTCAAGGGAAGGTTTGCCCATGGAAGGAAAGTTTCTTTGTTGGCTACCAGTGATGGCAGGGGATGGGAGGGAAAGGAAAATTGTTAGATAGGTAAGAGAAAATTTTGATTTGGAGGAAGAGAAAGGCAATATACCAAGAAAGAAAGAAAGGTGGTGCTAGATGTCTGCCACTACGTGAAAATTCCTCTTTTCAAAGTTCTCCATATTTTTATCATTAACAGAAATATAGTTATTTTATAATAGCATACCCTTAAAAACTGCTGCTATTTTTAAACCAAGTTAGAATTCAGAACAGAGGTGAAAAGAAATTGTATGATTTTGTTTTTCAGAAATTCATTATAGAATCACTAATGAATTTGAATAGATTTAATTTGAATATAACTCTTTCTTTAAAGAAGTTTCATAGTTTTTAACCTATTTTATGCCCTATATCTTATTGAAAACGAAAAAAAAAAAATCACAAGTATTATTTCTAAAACTCCTTTCTATCCATAATTTAAAAGAAATATTGTTGATCTAGCAATGATATGCAAATTATTTTCTATGGTGACGTCATGAATATTAATGAGTTGGAAAAGTTCCACATGCTATAAAGCCCAATTAGGAAGAGTGAGAAATATTTATGCAATTCAGTTGATTTTTAATGTATTTGTTTTATTCTTGGATTTTACTGACATCATTTATAAACTTTATAATAACTATTTTTCTGTTCATTTTTCATGGTTCCCATTTAGCTAAGCAATGTAATCAAAGGTGAGTGAATTTATTCAAATTGTTTTGCTAATTATTTGTCCTTTAGTCATGGAGGTTCTAGTATTTCAGCTATTATTATTAAATTGTTATGTTATATTAGTACATGATTGCTTTAATAAATCAAAAAATGATAGTGAAGATTTCTCATAAAGGTTTATGCTTTTGCTTGGACAAAATAGATTTTTAAAAAGACAATAATGAAGGTAAGGCAATACAAATATAAACGGAGACTTTTTCTTTTTATTCCTTCTTTTGGTTACCTAGTGCCGCTCTGACAAGAATGTACCACAAATGGTATGGCTTAAACAAACAAGAATTTATTCTTTTACAATTTGGAGGCATTAAATTGTTCTCTGGTAAATATGGAGGCTTTAAGTCCAAGTTCAAAGTGCCAGGTTCTAGGGGCTGTGTGAAAACCCCTCAACCCTGGGGTTCAGCTCTGCCTCCTGCTCCCGGCTCAGTGGAGCTAAAGGGTTTTCTTCACTCAGACGGCTGCTGGCTACTTAGAATGACAAACCAAAGCCTGACAAGTAAAAAGGCAAGCCCCAATGTTACCAAACCACACAGCAGGCCATTGATTCAAGTCCATTGAAAGTCTCAAGATCAGCAGAGTGCAGCAGGCTGCTGAACAGTGACACACATGCAAGGTTCAAGTGTTCCTTAAGTTAGAGACCATTCCCAAAGCTGTTTCTTATATGCAGGAAGCAGACCACATCCCTAAAGCAGCTACTCACCTGCTCACAGTAGATTCCACCATGGAGTTGATTACCAGTCTCTTCATGGGGAATACTACATCCAGCTGCCCAACCACTCAACAAGGCCTAGCCAAGTTGATACACAAATGTAACTACCAGATTCCTTATGGATTTTTAAGACATGACTAAAATGTCCTACTCACATTAAATAAACATTTTTTTTTATCAAAAAATGTATTTACTTAGTTAACATACTTAATTTTCAAGTAATCATTTTAATGAAGTCAACAAAACTACTTCACCATATGAAGCAATTCAATCAATTTATACTACTAAAATCCACCTACAGATCAATTTCTATTTCACTGTACTGATGAACCACACAAATTCCCGGTGGCAAAAAGTTACTCTTGTGAGACCATGTTTCTATATAACCACCCTGTATGCAACCATTTTTAGTAAGTAGCCATTTGTCCAAAAGGCCTTAGCATGTACTTCACGCTTCAGTGCCTTAGTTACTGGAAAAACCAGTCCTAACTACCCCCACATCATCGATACCCAAGCATTCTCCTTAGCAACAACCAATCAATAAGTGATAGGGAAATACCTTACCTAAACCACAGTTGGTGGCTTTGGCCCACCAGACAGAGCCAATCAAGTAGGAACAACTAGCAACTTGGAAAATGTCAACCAATCCTGTGATTTTCTGATTGAAACTTCCTCCTTCCTGCTGTACTCCCTATAAAAACCCCATTACCCCTGAGTTAGGGGCTCTCAATCCTGAACCACTGCGTCGGTGAGGGTTGAGGGTCCAAGCGCGAGCTTGAATAAACAACCCCTATGCTTTTGCAGTGGAATCGGCTCCTTTTTTGGGGATTCAAGAACTGGGCACAACAAAACACAAAGGGGGTAGCTATGAGTTGGAATTAACCTGAAGGCAGTGAGTTTTGTTTGTTTGTTTGTTTACTAAATGAAGTAATAAAATTTTTAGATAATTTTCCTTGGAATGCATTAAAGTGTTAATTTTGGTATGTTCTTTATTTTGTTTATTTATTTTTCACTTTAGAACTCATTTCCTGAAAAACATGTTACAAAAACCACATTCATAAATTCACAAAATTATCCAGGTTAACTATTTTGCATTGTTCAAGGCCATGATTGATTATTTAATTCTTAATTTCATCTTGTCTGTGTAGATTTAATGCTGACATTGATATCTCAATTAATTATAGCATTATTAACACTTTTGCTTTAAGGAAATACAATACACACTTTGTGTATTTGTGTGTTTGTGTGTATGTGATAAGTACATTAATTGGTGGCTCAGTATTTCACTTTCTGATAAGCTAATACAATGGTCCATTATGTAGTATAAAGTCAAGAACTCGATCTCTATTAAAATTAGACAGTTTAGCTCTTTTCCCTTTACAAGCAGCATCATTAATCCTTGCCCATTAAATGAATCCTATTGGTCATAAAAAGGATTGAAAGTAGGAGTGTGCTTAAAAGTGTTAAAAGCTTATTATAATTACTGAGAAAAATAACTTTAAGCACATGCTCTACTGATAATGGGCCAGTAGTTTTAAATTTGCATGTGAAAGGCAGCATGGGAGCTCTGGTAGCATAGTGGCTAAAGCACTTGACTGCTAACCAGAAGGCTGGCGGTTCAAACCCACCAGCCACTCCTCGGAAGGAAGGTTGGGCAATCCTACTTCCGCAGTGATACTGCCTCGGAAACCCAAGGGAGGGGTCGCTATGAGTCGGGGCCGACTCCACAGCACATAACAACAACAACAACAACAGGCAGCATATTATTTTTACCTTTCAAGTACTTGAGGCCATTATCATATCTTTAGACAACAGATGCTTAACTAAACAAAACATTTCAATTCCTGCAATCTTTTTCATTACTCAGTGAGTTGATTCCATTAATCATTTCTGATCTTAGAATTCTTTCTAAACCTCAGTGTACTTCTAGTATTAAGACCAATAAAATAGAAAAAAAAAATTGTTATCGGAGTCACAAACTATAGGTAATGGATTCATTGTTTTCTTTGACCTTTGAAGTCATAGCCAGTCAATCAGTGATAGTCAGGAGTTGCCTTCTGATCAAGTATTGGGAATCTCAACCCTTGACAGGTTGTGGGTGAGAAACAGTCCTTCTCCCATGTATTTAGCTCTAGCTTCAGGCCAATACAAGTCCTTTTGCCCCTGCATGACACAGGGAGACCTCCCTCATCTCAGCTGATAACTCTGAATAACCCCAGATAATCCCAGATTTAGTTGATTACTCTGAGTAAAAGCACTCTTTCTGTCAAAACCTATTACCCTAAATTTCTGTATATTTTGCAACCAAATGGCAAAGCCCTGTCACGTTGATAACTGACTTTTTTTCCTTTCTCTAATCTCAGGAACTAAACTCTAATCCACCC
>NW_006922706.1:163431-171183 GCF_000298275.1 Orycteropus afer afer | reverse complement strand
AGACACAAATTACAATTGATTAGCCATCAAAAAACTAAAAGCCCATGGACAAAAAACACACCATGTAATCACACAGGAACAGTAACCAAAAAAAAGAAAAGGGAAAAAAAGAAGAAAAAATAATCAAAGCTGCAATATCTGGGGATAGGGCACTAAGAAAAAAGAAAAAAAATAGTAGGGAAGGAGAATAATAAATGAAGAAAAAAAGGAAGAATGCAAAAAGAAAAACAAGGAATGGGGTTAACCACAAGAAAAAAAAAAAAGGGGAGGAAGCAAAAAAAAAAAACCTTAAATGGGGGGGCAGCAGAACTTCAGCCAGGCATAGGGAAAAGAAAAAATGCTGAAAACTAGGACCTGGTAGGGGAAGACTAAGAATAATAATAAAAAGGACATAAGTATTAATAATATTACTTGGTTTCAAACAGACAAATGCAAGCAAACTAATCCCTGGGAAAAAGAAAGCAAAAAAGAAAAAAAGTAAAAAGAAAGAAAAGAAAAGAAAAAAATTGGTGGAGGACTGGGTAAGGCACCCATGCTCCGTCTGAGCACACAGACTGCGATGGAGTTCCTGTGGGCCCAGAAGGTAGGTGGGAGTGGGGATGGCCACACCTCCGTTCACCAAGCGGGTGTAGGGTATAGTGATAAGAAGAATGTCATACCTTTTCAGTCTTGCAGGCCCAAGTGTCCTTGGGGTTGCTGGAAAGCAGAACGTGTTCTTAAGCCCCTGAAATCTGTGAGAGCGCTGTCTCTTTAAATATCCAAAATACTTGAGCCGCTTTTTAAATCTTCAAAATGGCAGCGTCCTCTGGACTGGCAAAAGACCAAAGCTCAGCCCACCTTTCTCTTCACTTTCTCCATTTATTCCCCAGCCACCACGCACAGTCCTCCATGCAGTCCTGGCACCACTTAGGAATGTCCAATCCATCTGTGCCATCAGGGTTGCTTAGGTTGCTGCCAGACTGCAGCTCTGTATGTCTCCTTTTTTGGTATTTTCACGCAAATTCTTCTGCTAGTTGGGGTTTAGTCCACATCTGTATCCTTCCCTTCAAGGCTCAGGGGTCCAAGATTATCTTCTGTGTCTGTGTTAATTGGTTTCCCTTTTCTTTGTTGAAGTGGGTCTGTGCAGTCCTTCTGCCTAGTCTGCCATCTTACGGGAACTCTCTCAGTCAGTTGATTCTTGACAAGGGTACAAAGAAAATTTAATGGAAGAAATAATAGTCTTTTCACAAATAGTGCTAGGTATCTAGACATTAAATTGTCAAAGAATGCATTTGTACCCCTGCCAGAATTCATAAATGAAAGTTAATATAAAATAAAACATACACCAAAATACAAGAACTAAAACTAAAAGTTTATTAACTACCAAAGTGAAGTTCTATAAAGCTATAGATGAAGTTATACAATGGGTTATGGAAGTCTTTCTTAGATACACAAGGTACAAAAGTAGCTAAATTAGACTTCATCAAAATTAAAAACTTCTGTGTTGTAAATAATATTGTTGTTGTTGTTGTTATGTGCTATCGAGTCAGACCTGACTTATAGCGACCCCTCCTTGGGTTGCCGAAGCTGTATCACTACGGAAATAGATTGCCCAACCTTCCTTCCGAGGAGTGGCTGGTTTGGCTGGTGGGTTTGAACCACCAGCCTTCTGGTTAGCAGTCAAATGCCTTAGGCTGAGCTACTATAGCATCAAGAAATTGCAAAGAAGCCTACAGCATGGGGCAATATATTTTTACACATATATCTGATCAAGGACTTGTGTCTGTAATATATAAAGAACTTCTATAAGTATGCTAGGGGAAAAAAAGACACAGATTCAAACATGTTCTTGAGAGCTCCCTTTATAAACCTTACGCAGGACAAAGACAAAGACAATTTTCTAGGATGAGAGAAACCATTAGCATGTACACAGTATTTAAAGCCAAATGGAGTCTACTGAATGAGAATCATGATGTTCATTATATTTGATAGAGTACAAAAGTAATCATTACAAAATTATGACTGGAGGCAGGTTAACTCATCATTGTCACAGGTGGGACTATAGAAGTGGGGAAAGAACTGTGATTATGATACGTACATAATTGAATATTTTAAAGGGTTACAGAATTTGGTTCTGGGGCTTGACCACTAGGCTACTTGGTGGTAAGGGTATGACTCATTACCAAGAGACCCTGAGTATAGCCACATTGTAGCTACAAGACAATACCAGGACCCCAACCTATATTTTAATTAGGTAAGGAGACACCCAGGCAAGTTTCTCAATTCCTTGTGTAAGCATCATCTACTTTCAACCACATTCTTCCTGAGAGCAAACTGTCCCTCCTTGGGTTTGTCCTGAACTTACCTATATATAGTTACATTGCAAGTTTAATGGTCAAAAATGACTCAAATTCTTTTGAATTATATTAATTCTCAAAATGGAGTTAGATCTACCACTGTAGACAGTAGGCTTCCACAAGACAAATGCTTTAGAATCTAAAATCTAGTAGAGTTATTCATGGGTGTGGTTCAATGAATTGTTTGGTATGGCTTTTCTAGCCATAGCCCTTGTAATTCCCACTATATTACTAGAAAGGACCCTGAAAATAAAATGTGCAGAAGTCTGGCATTGGAATTGGTTAACTGTGTCACTCTGAAGGCTTAAAATGAGCCTTCCCAGAGGCAGAGAGGGGAATCTCACTGCCATCAAGAGAGAAGAGCTGGAGGTGAAGTGGGGCATGTCCATGGATCCAAGATCCCTGAACTGGACCTCTTTGGCAGAGTTGTCTAGAAGAGAGAGATGCCCTGATAGAGAGATGGCAGCCATGAAACCAAGAAACATGAGAGAGAGTGGTAAGCTTACCTGGCCCATGGAGTGTGAAAGCTGAATGCCCTTTGGCAGAAGCCTTGCTGGGGGGGTCGGGTGCACCTAGTTGTACCTATCTGCAGAGCTAAAAGAGCTCGGTAACACTTGCCCAACCAGGGTGGGGGCCAAGCCAAGAGGCCAAGGGCCAGAGAGGCCTGTCTGAGGGCACAGCAGCGGGGAGACTGACGTGATTGAAGAATGGTATCCTAAGCATGTTCCTGAACCTGAACTGTAGCCTGTTACTTCCCTAATCACCTCCATAATCTTGAACATTGTCTGTGAGTTCTGTGTTGTCATTGCAACAAATTATCGAATCCAGCAGAGAAACGGTGCATGCTGTGGGAAGGATGGCTAGTGTCAGAATTGATAAAAGGCTAGAAGATGGTAGCATTTTTGGCTTCATAGGAATAAACCTTGGCTTATAGATGGTGACTCTGTCTTCCTCTTGTGAAGTTAGAGGGAGGAGGTCAGGAAAATGGCTCCCTCAAGTTCTTTTTGCAATAGGTCAGGGTTACATACTGTTTTCAAGTCTACCCCATATTCAGTTCTCATTGCTCATAACTGGGTGTTTGTTAGTACACACACACACACACACACACACACATCTGTCTTGACCTCTAGAGATGATTATTAACCCATGGAAGTCTTTCTGAAAGGCTGTCCTTTTTTCTGGTAAATCTCTGGTTTCTCTTCTACTTTTATTATTGCTACGATGGTGTTTTGAGAACTCAGTTATTTCTTTCTAAGATACAGCACCTGTAAGGGGAGCATCAAGAGTAGAATTTCTGAAGGACATAGCTGTGATGGGGAGATATAATTGGTCATGGCTCAAATGTCATAAACTCTTGCTATTCTTACTGAGATTTAGCAATTTTTTTTTTAATGAATGTTTTTTTTTTTTTTCATTTGCTGTATGTCTTTAAGATAATTTCCAGAGACTTTAAATGACAGTTTGATATTTTAAATGGTTTTCTACCATGGAAAATTTGTTTTGTTGGTGATAGGCTCTACTACACTCCTCACTCTGACATTCTCATCTTGTGACTACCTTAATCATAATTCATTGTATCAATTTCATGTTGCTAAAAATTTTAAATGCAATACATTTATTTTTCACTTAAGTTTTCTGTTGGATTAACTTGAAGAATCTTTAAATTATTAAAATTGATGGTGACATATTTCAATGTATTTAAATTGTACATACCAATATGTAAATGTTTTATAACACATTGATAAGTAACTCTTAGAATACACATTTCACAGGTTAATATTTTCATCTGGGTTCTTTTGTAATAACTTTAATATAACATATTCTTTTTTCCTACGGAAGTATGTAATTTATGTAAATGTATTAAAAAAAAATAAAAAAACCTCAAATACTATCTCCTGAAATCATTGTGAAACATAAAAAATGTGTAGTAATCTTTAGTAGGTTACACTAGAAAGTTTTAAAATTGTTTTATATCAGTGGTAATAATTAAAATGGATAGAACAATATAGCAAAAAACAAAATCTGTATGAAATGACAAATTTTATCTGAATATTATAGGAAAAATTGCATAAAATGTATCTTACACAATAAGTACTTATTAAGTATTTGTGGTGGTTACTTTTGTGTGTCAACTTGGCTGGGCCTGGTTGAGTGGCTGGGCAGCTGGTGGTAGTTATTTCCCATGATGAGACTGGCAATCAACTCATGGTGGTATCTACCACACACACCTGATTAGTTGCTTTGGGTATATGCTCTACTTCCAGTATATAAGAAGCGGCTTTGGAAAGGGTCTACAGCATATGACACACTTGAACCCTACATGTAGCCATGTCATTGTTTAACAACCTACCATGCTCTACCAACCTTGGGACTTACAATGGACTTGAATTAATGGCTGCCATGTGGTTTGGTAATATCAGGACAGTGCCATTTTATTTGTCAACCTTGGGCTTGTTAGCCTCAGCAGCCAGTAGCTGCCTGAGTGAAGAGATGCCTCTAGCTTCAGTGGGCTGGGAGTAAGAGGCAGAGCTGAAGCCCAAGGTCAAGGGGCTTTCATGCATCCCCTAGAAAATGGCACTTTAAACTTGGACTTAAAGCCTCCAAATTGTAAAAATAAACTCCTGTTTGTTAAGGCCATCCCATTTGTGGAATATTCTTGTCAGAGTGTCACTAGGTAACCAGAACACTATTTATACAGGAAACCAGACTTTGTACAGGAAATCATGGGGATTTTTGGTCTCTACTTCATTCTCTTTATGTTGCTCTCTAATTTTCTAATTTCTTATTGAATTATTATCATAGAAATTCAAAAACAAAGACAGTAATTATATCATCTGATATAACTGCTTCATTTTATAAAATGATTAACTGTCTTCTGGAGAGGTAAACCAAGGTCATGTGGTTTTATATATATATCAAGAAGTGGGCATTTCTAAAACTTCTCCTCAAGGCAAATTTAATTCTACATGTAAGTCCTCACCAAAAGTAACTGAAGATGATTGGGATTTAACTCATCACCTTAAAACCATTCAGAATGGATCATTTGAAATTTGGATAGTTTTTGCCTTCATTTTCTGAAAACTCCCTATATTTCTTGATTATTATTATAATTTTTTTGTGCTAACTTTTTTAATGACAGAGTGAGAAAAAGAGATTTTCCTAGGACGTTTGTGATTCTGAAGAGAATCTACTCAATGGGAAAGAGAAATATGTCTTCATACAGGGAGAGTATCTTGCAAAGGACACAAAGTTAAGTAAAAAGAGTGATGAGTAAAATTTACAGAGGACAACAAAACATTTAGTTGGGACATGCCAGAACTTTTCCCTTAAGATAATAGTAAAAGTATATGTTACTCATAGGTTATAATTTATTTTCTATTGGAAAAAAATATATGCCTAATATGTGTGGGTGTGTGCACATGTGTGTTTCAATCAGTATGTCTAGTTTATTCAGTGGAATTCAATGATTTGGATGAATATACACTTTCTAAATCTTCATTTTAAATTATTCATGTCAGCAAATAACTTTAAAATAGATTACCTCTGAACATGGTGCATATCTTTCATGGAAAATCTAATTTCATGTGTTTTATTTAAAGAGAAAAATAAATAACCTTTAAACAATTTCCAGTGTGCTTTAGGTGCCCATCTTAATGTAAAATTGTGTGATGTTTATTTTCTTTCCTCAGATCTCAGTGGGAATCCTTTCAATCAGATGTTGCAATGATTAGATCTTAGTTTTGCGGCATGTTGAAACACTTGAAATCAGGACAAAGGAAGAGAAGAAAGCTCTCTTAGTTAAACAGATAACTTGTGTACAGCAAGACATTCTTTTGTTTATGGACTTCAGAGAGAATTCTTCGTACATTATACAAGTCCACATTGTGAAGAACAAAGGCTGGATTTCAAAGACTTACCTCTTTTGTGATGGAAGAAAAAGCATTTTTCCTCTCTAGGTGAATATTTCTAAGAAAGATTAATAGGTAAAGAAAAGATCATCTTCAGAAAAGATCAGAGCTTGAGCTGTGCCGATTATGCTTCACAGATTTCTATATCCCCTTAGAGGTCATGCATGGAAAAGTGTTTTTTTTTGTTTTGTTTTGTTTTGTTTACTTTTTATTGCTTAAAATTAATTGGAAACAGCCGGATTTGACAGAGTAAAATTTACAATTTAGTGGGCATACCCATTGTATGTGTTCTATTTTGTATGTGAATATATTTTCTAACTGCTTTCATTTTGCTGTTAAGAACATATCTTCCCCTTCTACTTTCTTTCTCTTTTACTCTTTATTAACTCATTTTTGTACACCCATACACAAATTCTCAAGTGCATCCGAAGGACTTTGCCAATATGCCCTTGTCTCAGTAAAACTTGTCATAGTCTCTACAGTTGGACACAACCTTCCCTAACTACTCACTTTGTTTCCTTTGCCTGTGACAATTTTAAATATTCTGCTCTAAATCATTGCATATTTCTACATAACCTATTTAAAAACCTGGCTTCTCCTGACAAATTTCTGTAACAATAATATTCTATTTCTTGCTCCTTTAAAGTAATTAGCTGCATGAATTATCTCATGTTTGACATTTGCACTTGTATAATGTATAATGCCTCCAGGACCGGACTTTTGAAAATATATTTTCTCTGTTGAATTTAACCTACTATAAAGTAGGTTGCTTGGCATTGCTATTTCATTTTGCCATATAAATAACATTCATAAATAATCAGGAAGAATTCTTCTGTAGATCAAGGACAATTTATGGGGCTTGGAAAGAACTTAGGTGAACAAACAGTGTGGTGAATATATTATAAAATCAGATTATCCTCTATTTTTTGAAAATATAATTGTAAGAAATAGGATAAATGTCAGATATAGTTGTAAATGTCTTTCAATTATGACAACTAAATTTTTTTCTTGAATTTTAGAACTGTTTAGAGCCAAAAAAATTTTTATTACTAGAAAGTATGTAGCAGTCACATTAGTACATAACACTTGCCAATAATAATAACAATAATAATAAAGTAAAAACATGCAAAAATCATATGCACAAAAGTATTTTGGCCATATTAAATAAGAATAAGGCATGAGAAACCTAAGAGGAAGTATTGGGAGTGGGGAAACAGGTAGCAGTATATTTTTTCTCTTTTTCCTTAATTGAATAAAATAATTTTAATTTTTTCAGTAACTTTCTCAGTTTTCCTGGTAATGGCAATAATCTCAACATTTTAAGTCATCTAAATCATAAAGAAAACAAATGATCAATCAATAAAACGAAGCAGAAAAGTAATACATATATATAATGTTGGCTTGAAGGACTCAAGAAAAAATATTTATAAAATAATAAACATAGGCTAAGAAAAAATGTCTGTCTTGGAAGCTATGCAGCTGGAATATTCTTTACTAATGAGAATGAC
>NW_006922706.1:157244-157761 GCF_000298275.1 Orycteropus afer afer | reverse complement strand
CGGGATCGGGCAGTGTTTCGTTCTGCTGTGCATGGGGTCGCTATGAGTCGGAAACGACTCGACGGCACTTAACAACAACAACAACAACAACACTTCATCAGATGTCTTAACTGCTGCTTCCATTGGCATCAATTGTAGAACCAAGCAATGTGAAGTCTTTGACAATTTCAATCTTTTCTCCATTTATGGTAATGCTGATTATAGGTCCAGTTATAAGAATGTGTGTTTTCTTTATATTGAGATATAATCCATACTGTACAGTGTATTCTTCAATCTTCATCAGTAAGTACTTCAAGTCATCTTCACTTTCAGCAAGCAAAATTGTGTTGTCAATGTATCACTGGTTGTTATTGATTCTTCCTCCAATCCTGATACCATGTTCTTCTTCATACAGTCCAGCTTCTCTGATTATTTGCTTAACATACAGACTGAATAAGTATAGTGAAGGGATACAACTCTGACTCACTCCCTTCCTGATTTTAAACCATTCAGTGTTCCCTTTTTCTGTTTGAATGAC
>NW_006922706.1:146656-156754 GCF_000298275.1 Orycteropus afer afer | reverse complement strand
AAATCTCTTGGCATAACTGAGCAAGTGCCTCTAGCAGAGCATCTATATGTTGAAACATCTCAATGGGTATTCTGTCAATTCCTGGAGGTTTGTTCCTCACTGATTCCCTCAGCATAGCTTCGACCTCTTCCCTCAATACCATTGGTTCTTGAACATATGCCACCCCATGAATTGGATGAAGATTGACCAGTTCTTTTTTGGTACAGTGACTCTGTGTATTCCTTCCATCTTATTTTGATGTTTCCTGCATCATTCAACATTTTTTCCCATAGAATCTTTCAATATTGCAACTGAAGGCTTAAATTTATTCCTCAGTTCTTTAAGCTTGAGAAATGCTGAGTGTCTTCTTCCCTTTTGGTTTCCTAACTCCAGGTCTTTGCACATTTCATTACAGTAATTGGCTTTGTCTGTTCAAGCTGCTCTTTGAAATCTTCTGTTCAACTCTTCTGTCTTGTCATTTCTTCTATTTGCTTTAGCTATTCTTCTCTCAAGGCCAAGTTTCAGAGTCTCTTCCGACATCCCTTTTGGTCTTTTCTTCCTTTCTCGTATTTTTAATGACCACTTGCATTCTTAATGGATGATGCTCTTGATGTCATTCCACAATTCTTCTGGTTATCAGTTATTGGTATTCAGTGCATCAAATCTATTCTTTAGAGGTCTCTAAATTCAGGAAGGATATATTCAAGATCATATTTTGACTCTTGTGGACTTGTTTTGTCTTCAACTTCAACTTGCATATGAGCAGTTGATGATCTGTTCCACAATCAGCTCCTGGCCTGGTTTTGGCTCAAGATATTGAGCTTTTCCATCACCTCTTGCCACAGATGTTGTCAATCTGATCCCTGTGTACTCCATCTGGTGAATTTCCCGTGTATAGCCACCATTTGTGCTGTTGAAAAAAGGTATTTGCAATGAATAATTTCTTGGTCTTACAAAATTCTATCATGTGATCTCCAGTGTTATTTCTGTCACCAAGACCAAATTTTCCAACTATCAGTGACTCTTCTTTGTTTCCAATTTTTGCATTCCAATCACTCATGATAAGGAACACGTCTTGATTGCATGTTCGGTCAATTTCAAACTGCAGATGGTGATAAAAATCTTTAGTATCCTCATCTTTTGCCTTGGTGGTTGGTGCTTAAATTTGAATAATAGTTGTTTTAACTTGTCTTCCTTGTAGGCATATGGATATTATCCTATCGCTGACAGCATTGTACTTCAGGACAGATCTTGAAACACCTTTTGTGATGATGAATGTTACCTCATTCCTCTTCAATTTGTCATTCCTGGTGTAGTAGCTCATGTGGTTGTATGATTCAAAATGGCCAAAACCGTTCCATTTCATCTCACTAATGCCTAGGAGGGAGCTCTGGTAGCATAGTGGCTAAAGCACTTGACTACTAACCAGAAGGCTGGCGGTTCAAACCCACCAGCCACTCCTCGGAAGGAAGGTTGGGCAATCCTACTTCCGTAGAGATACTGCCTCGGAAACCCAAGGAGGGGTTGCTATGAGTTGGGGCTGACTCGACGGCACATAACAACATAACAACAACAATGCCTAGGATAGCAATCTTTATGCGTCCCATTTCATTTTTGACAACTTCCAATTTTCCTAGATTCATACTTCGTACATTTCATGTTCCAATTATTAATGGATGTTTACAGCTCTTTCTTCTCAATTTGATTCATGCTATGTCAGTACATGGAAGTCCTGAAAGACTTACTTTATCCATATCATTAAGGTTGGTTTTACTCTAATAAGTCAGCTCTTTCCCAGTCCTATTTTTAGTGTCTTCCAACCCAAGGAGCTAGTCTTCCTGAATTGTGGTGGACAGTGTTTCCAAGCTAATCATAAATTTTCCCAGTAATGTATCAGATATTTTTTTCTGTTATTCGTAAGGTTTTCTCTGGGCAATTTTTTAGAAGTGGATGGCTTCCTTCTTCTTCCTAGTCAGTTTTAGTGTGTAAGTTGTGTTGAAACCTGTGCACCATGTGCAACTCTGCTGGTGTCTGAAACATCAGTGGCACAGCCACAAGCCTCACAGCAACGTACAAGTCCCACAGGATGAGAAACTGACAGACAAGTTTGTGTCCCTTAGCTTTTGGAAAGCTCTGCACCCTCCTCTTACCTAATTCCAACTTGAAACCTGCCATTCTGTGGTCCCTGGCTGCTCCTGGTCCCTCCCTTTTCTGGCTCTAGGGGGCTTGGGGCCGAGGCTTGCCTCCTGCCTCTTTTAACATGGATATCCTGCCACTCCTGAGGTCCTCAAGCAGTCTGATACCATCAGATACAATAGTCTGATACAATCAGTTAAATAAGATCTTGAGGGTAAAGCCAATGTCTTTAGGATAATGACTTAACATTAAGATTTTTCCATCATCCCCTTGGTGTTTTCACAGTTGACATTGGACATATGAGGGGCTTATATGACTTTGAAGGAGCTCTGGTGACTTAATGCCTAAGGCATTTGACTAGTAACCAGATGGTTGCTGGTTCAAACCCACCAGGCACTCTTTGGAAGGAAGACTGGGCAATCAACTTCTGTAGTTTCACCACCTTGGAAACTCAAAGGGGATTGCTATGAGTTGGATCCAACTCGATGGCAATGAGTTTTGTTTTCTGTTTTGCTGTATGACTTGAGGCATCACGGGAAAGGGAAAACCTCTTACCTATTCTCCAGGCTAGTCCTCGGGGTGTTTGCTCAAATAAAAACAGACCCAAACTTTGGCATAGAAGTCTTTATTCCTTAATAAAAACTTGATTGCCAAAAAGGGATGAAGGACTCTTACAGCAGAGTTAAGACTATTGCAATATAGAGATTCTCTAGTTATGATATCGGCAAGTGTGCTTTGTCAACAGAACTGCTGTATAAAGTTTCCAAGGGTGTAAATCTTTATGAAGCAGACAGCCATTATCTTTCTCCAACAGAGTAAATGGTGAATTCAAAGGACTTTCAATTAGCAGCCTAGCTCTTTAGCCACTAACTAAAAAGATCAGAATTAATCTGATCTGGGAAAATGGAATGGGTAGGAGGTGATGTTGATCAAGAAACGTTTTTCTCTGAAATCAGTTCTCAGGAGGGGTTATTAAGGAAAGATTTTCCTAATTCCATTGTCCAAGAGAGTGCTAATATTTGGGGGCCTAGAGAAGAAGAGAGGCCTAACTAAAATTTGGTCAAGTTGAGTTGTCATACATCTGGTCCAAATTGGTCAGAAGGGACAAACAAATCAGTTAATTATTGTGAGATAAAGGTGAAGGGTCTGTATCTTACCTTGCCATAGGTGAATATAGAGGTCATTCCCAAGTCTTATATCAGTCATGTGAGGAAGGATGCTTCTTTGCAGAAAGCCATTTGGAGTAACATAAAGTGTTGGAGATTTCTTGACCATCACTGTTTCTGGGATCAAAAAACTCTAGTGAAGTTTGACGTTGTCAGTAACAATTGGTACTTGGCTGTCAAGCACTGCACATGTGCCTGGTTTATAAACTTGCAGTCCCCCATTTCTCATCTCAGTGAGTACAGACAGACTGATAGTAGATGACTCACTTTCCTATCAACTCTTATTGGTGTTGATGACAATGATGGCTCTATTTCTCATTCTTAACTGGGTTTTTAGTCTAGATTGTCTTCTCTTAAACAGCAGTCCCTCAGCTGAAGGGAATTATAAGACAAGTCTGCCAGTTCTCAACTCAGTATAACCACCATGAAGAAGATGAAGGGTACAAACCAGAATAGTTGGCTGCTTGACCCTGTTTAATTACTCTCTCAATTCTCCATGGAACTAAAGTTTGGTGCTGGATCTCTTGGAAAAGTAACTGCATAGTAGGCATGGAAAACACATTATTATGTTGTGTTTTTCAAAAATATTACCTGGTTACTTTTATAAGATATATACATTTAGGAACATATGGATTAAAAAACAGATTTGCTACGTATCAGCTTTCAGGTCAAAAGAGTATGGGTATATAAGCAATTAGAAGTGGATAGGTAAAATCAATCAGAGTAAAGAAAATTATTAACTATTTATTATACAGTAATAATCAAAGGAAGTATGTAAAATGTCTCTTCTAGGAATAGCTTTTCAGTAGTCAAGGTACAGAACTTAATGATGACAAGGGAATCAAACCAATCTGACATCTGCTAATTAGGAAGGATTCTCTGTTGTAAAAGGCAGAGGAATTGACATGGGTGACTGAGTTCTTCATTTGATTCTTGTGTACCCAGGAGAATTGCATGATGTAATATGCAGAAAACTTAGCAGGAACTAATAGAGCTGAGGATTCAAAAGCAGAATGAGGCTAGAGGTTAGGCAATACAGAAAATATGTTTCCAGAAATTATATTTAAGGAACATATTTCAATAGTCTCATAGGACAGAGAAATTCAAGGAATAATGAAGATTAAGAAACATGCCTGTGGCAAAAAAAAAAAAAAGTAATGATAAAATTTATTTCATTGGTGAATAAATGAAAAGAGAAAACTTAATTGTCTGATGATGATCTAAGGGAACTAAAAAGTAACCAGTATTATCTTGAAAAAAAATATTACAGTCATGGATGACTATTCAACAAAAGTATGTTGGAGAATTAAGGAAATTTAAGATAGAAAACTTTACAGATATTTATTGATCACTTAATATGTGACAGGAATTGACATTATTGCATTTTTTCTTCACATTGGGCCAGCTAGGAAACTGAAGCTGGAGAGGAGTACCTTGATGTCTGGTGTACTTATTCTGTTAAGTGAGAATTTATTGAGTGCCTATTATGTTTTACTCAGTTGTATTTCCCTTGAGGCTTCAAAGCCTACCAATTTTTTCTTGAACTGACCATTCTTCTTTCATGATTGATTATTATCTCTCTGTCAAAATCTTTCAAATTCATCCATAATATTCCAAGTCCTGACTCTTAACTCTGGATTGTCAGGTGGTTGACGAATTGTCTCATGAATATTCTCATCTTCACATTTTTACACCCTTGCTTTTTACTGTATACCTCCCTTGAATTTAATTGCCTTAAAATTTCTTTATACATACATGGCCTATCCCTTTGCATATACTGTTCCCTGTTGTTGCAATACACTTCCCTCTACCTTTCATCAAGGAAAGCACTTTAATCATTTATCAAATCATACTTCATGAAATTTTCTTTGCTCAAACTCGACCAAAGTAAATACATTTCCTCTGGGTTCTAATTGGAGAATTTCAGTTAATGTCATTTAATTGTAAAAATTCTGTTTTTAATTCAATTTCCTAGTAACACATGAGTTCTTCAGAACAGAATATTGACTTTTTGGATCTCTTTATTCCAGTCTATCCCATTCTCTGGCACAATGAAAAACATTCAATTTGTATTTTCTAAATGGATGCTGAATGGATTGATAAGCACTGACTAAGTGGCATTTAGTCCCTCGTTTTAGCAACTACAATTCCTCCAAAACCTCTCATCTTCAGACATTGGCTAATCAGTTTCTTTCACTATTGAAAATAATAATGATGATTCCATGGTGCATACTGGCTCCATTCTTTCAAAACTGGTCTAGGTAAAGAAAGTGTTTTATCTACTGTCCTTGAGTTAACAACTTAACAGGTATGATTCAGGCTGAACTGATCTATTCTTTACTAGGTCTTTTATGTGGCACCTCTAGCCTTCTTCAGGAGCTCTGGTAGCATAATGCCTCAGGCACTTGACAGCTAACCAGAAGGCTGGAGACTCAAACCCACCAGCCACTACTCAGAAGGAAGATAGGGCAATCTACTTCCGTAGTGATATTGCCTCAGAAACCCAAGGAGGGGTCACTATGAGTTGAGGCCAACTCGAGGGCACATAACAACAGCAACAACTAGCCTTCTTCAACACTGAATTCAACTTCTAGGTTTGCTACATAGTAGAATGTTACTCCTTTCTGAGGATGATTGATTAAGATAAAACATGTCACATTTTTTTTCCCCATAATTTTATACCATTGTTAGAAAGGAGCATTAAGCTTTATCAGATTTCTGATTCAATTCAAATTATTTATTCTGAAAGAAGAAAAAAATGTTAAAATTTTTGAAATAAGATTATTATTACTATTTTCCATATTTTACAAAGAAAATACCCAGAAAGATAAACCTTGTGAAGGAGGGGATTCTTCTCAAGGCCATTCTCAGTTCCTAAACTCACTTCCTTCTTTTCAGAGATGTGCTTCTCTGTGCCAGATTTTCCTACTGTAAAAAAAGCTGTGTGACTGTTCAACTTTGGAAAATCCATTTTCTGTATAGAAAGCATGATGCTAGTCCAGGCTATAAACTCTTCCTTCTAGCAATTGACCCACCACCTCTCACCCTCAATTCGGATTGCAGCACCTGTTCCCTTTACTACTTAAAAAATCAGGGCTAAAGTTTCAATATACTGATCGTCATGACCAAAGTAGGCATTCTGGTGGGTTAGTACCTAAGGCACTTGACTGCTAACCAGAAGGCTGGTGGTTCAAACCCACCAGCCACTCCATGGAAGGAAGGTTGGGCAATATACTTCCGTAGTGATGCCTCCTCAGGAAGCCAAGGAGGCGTCACTATGAGTAAGGTCCAACTTGAAGACACATAACAACAACAATGACCAAAATGTAATTCAGGTCCTATCAACCCCTTGTTAACATTCTTTAATAACTTCCATTTCCACTTAGGTAAGTATCCACACATCTTAATATTCCAACCACTTTTTTCTCACCTTTAATTCTGTTACTCTTACTCATCACTTTCCAATGACCTTGGTGTTATTTCTGCTCATTGAACCTTTAAAATCCTGTACTGCCATAGGACTTTTGCACTTGGTATTTTCTCTGCCTGAAACACTCTTACTTCTGACCTTTACATGTAGTTTCCCTGTTCTAATCAGATATCATCCCATGTGCTAACTTCCTATGAGGTTTTCCTGACAACCCGACCTTAAGAATTCCATGTTAATTTTGTGTTATTTTCTCATGGCACTTGTCGGTAGTGAGGTTATCTAAATATTTGCATTCTCCCCCCAGCTAGAAAATAAGTCTTCAAAGAGCAGGAAGCTTATCTCTACTGTTGATTATTGTATCTCCACAGTGTAGTAGACTGTGTGCCATATCAGAGTCACTAAACAGATCTAAGCTCTGGTAGCATAGTGCCTAAGGTACTTGACTGCTAACCAGAAGGCTAACGGTTCAAACCCACCAGCCACTCCTCAGAAGGAAGGTTGGGCAATCTACTTCTGTAGTGATACTGCCTCGGAAACCCAAAGAGGGGTCACTATGAGTCGGGTCTGACTTGAGGGCACATAACAACAACAACAAACAAATCTATGAGATAGAGAAAATACAAAGCTTCCTCAGCTTCCTCTGACTATAAGAGTGGTCATTGATTTGGTTCTTTCTCCACAACACATGCAGAATCTAGGCACTGGCTCCCTCAGTAAGTGCTTTATTGACTCAATTTGTCAGAGTGAGTGCAGAGCCTTCCCCTGGCACCTCAATGTCACAGACCCTCAGCCCCACACAGGGGTAGCTATCCTCACTGTGCATCCATTTGCCTTAATCTGCATCCTTCTGACACCTGGCCAATCCATTGTAATCATAGTGCTAGTTCCAATTGTGACCAAAGGGGAAGAGACATTGGGAGGTATCTTGGGTATTAGAGCTAGAAAGTGCTGACTTGTTAAATTCTATTTCAATTTCTGCCACAGTTGGAACTTCCAGAGGGAAGCCTGAGGTTTTTTACAACTCACTTTTGGGCCTGCTCAGATCTAAGCTCCCATCCCCCTTCTGAAGCAAATTAAACTAAAGCAGTATTTGGAGTCAGGTAAAACCAGGTGGGGTGAATTGAATACTCATTCTCTGACTAGGAAAACAGGAACTAAACAATTTCATTTCTCCAGTAACAACTATAAAAACTCCTAAATAACAAATTAGTTTTAGTTGTCACACTTACCATAATAATAAGGTAAAAATTATTCTGTGCTGATTGATCAACAAATAGATCTAATGGCAGAAGGTTTAAAGGACTAGACAAATAATTATTTTAGAAAGTTGCATGAGAAAACTCCTAAACAAACAAGTTTAACTAAAATATATTTAAAAACAAGCAAACAAAATTTCCTAGAGAAAAAGATTGGTTAGAGTTTTTCAGATTCCAAATCTGTTAAGAATAGTATGTTATTGATTAAGATAGCAATTTAAAATAAAATAAAATGAATTGTAAAAGTGCTAGAACATTCTGCTGTCACCATCTGATATAAAATCAAACCACACCAAACTCACTGCCTTTGAGTTGGATCCTACTCATAGCGACCATTCCTTGGGTTTCTGAGGCAGTATCACTAAAGAAGTAGATTGCCCAGCCTTCCATCCTAGGAGTGGCTGGTTGATTTGAACTGCCAGCCTTCTTGTTAACAATCAAATGCCTTGGGCACTACACCACCAAAGTTCCTGCATTTTGATATAGGACATCGATATGAGCAGTAGTAAATCAGAATGCATGTAGTCAAGAGGCACAGGGTATCTGAAATATCTGCATACCTTCTGCAATATGATTCCATTTAAAATGCAAAAGTCCTTTAAAATTGAACAGATGAAAAGCTCATAAGGTAAAACTTAAGACATGCTTCTTGGGCACACAGAATGTATCTTTTAGTGCATTATTTTGTTGTAGGAGCCTGGTAGGACAGTTGTTACAATGTTTTGCTGCTAAGGCAAAGTTCAAGGGTTTTAACTCAGCAGCAGCACTGAGGGTGAAAAATGTGGCCTTCTGCTTCTGTAAACATTTGCAACTTTGGTAACCTTATAGGCACTTCTACTCTGTCCTATAGGATCTCTATGAAGCAGAATTCACTCAAAGGCTCTGACTCATAGCGATCCTATGTACAACAGAACAAAACAATGCCTGTTCGTGTTCCAGCCTCACTATGTTTGCTATACCTGACCCCATCATTGCAGCCACTGTGTCAATCCATCTCCTTGAGGGTCTTCCCCTTTTTCTTTGACCTCCACTTTATCAGCATGATATCCTTTTTAGGGAATGGTCTCTTCTGACAACATGTCCAAAGTCAGTGACATGAAATGTGACCATTTTCGCTTTCAAGGAGCATCTTTGCTCTTCAGCATTTTAACGAGGTCTTTTGCAGCTGATTTTCCCAGTGAAATACATCATCTGATTGTTGCTTCCATTAGTGTTGATTGTGGAACTAAGTAGTATGAAATCTTTGACCACTTCAATCTTTTCTCCATTTATCGTGATGCTGTTTATTGGTCCAGTTGTGAGGATTTTTGTTTTCTTTATATTGAGGTGCAATCCATACTGCAGGTTGTTGTCTTTAATATTCACCAGTAAGTGCTTCAAGTCACCTTCACTTTCAGCAAGCAAAGTTCTATCATCTCCATATTGCATAATGTTAATGACTCTTCCTCCAGTCCAGATGCCACCTTCTTCATATAATCCAGCTTCTCAGATAAAACCCTGACACACTCCTTTCCTGATTTTAAACCATGAAGTATCCCCTTGTTGTATTAAAACAACAGCCTCCTGATTTATGTACCAGTTCCTCATGAGAACAATTAAATGTTCCGGAATTCCCACTCTTCTCAAGGTTATACATAATTTATTATGATCTACACAGTCAAATGCTTTTGCATAGTCAATAAAACACAAGTAAATATCTTTCTGGTATTCTTTGTTTTCAGCCAAGATCTATCTGACATCAGCAATGATATCCGTCATTGAACATCCTCTTCTGGAAGTTCCCTGTCAATATACTGCTGCAACTGTTTTTGAAATATATTCAGCAAAAGTTTACTTGCATGTGATCTTGATGATATTGCTTAATAATTTCCACAGTCTATCGATGACCTTTTGTGGTAGTTATGGTTATGTGTCAACTTGGCTTTGCCTGGTTTTGAGTGGCTGGACAGCTGTATCTAGTTATTCCCCATGATGAAACTGGTAATCAATTGAGTTGTGGAATTTGCTACCAGCAGCTAAGTAGCTCCTTTAAGGATGTGGTCTGATTTCAGCGTAAAAGTAGAATATTGAGAAAGGTCTGTGAGGTTTTGGCATGCTTGAAACCTGCATGTAACTGACTCATTATTCAGCA
>NW_006922706.1:141559-142524 GCF_000298275.1 Orycteropus afer afer | reverse complement strand
GTGCTTACCTTGCTCCCGGAGACCCGGTCCCTCTCGGGATGGTAGCAAGGGAGCTTTTTACTTGTTGACTAGTTTTTGTCAGACTCAGCTTCCACCAGCTGCCTGAATGAAGAGATACCTCCAGCTCCAGTGGGCCAGGAGCAAGAGGCAGAGCTGAAGCCCAGTGTCAAGGGGCTTTCACCTAGTCCCTTTGAACTCAGACTTCTAGCCTCCAAAACTATAAGAGAATAAAGTCCTGTTGTTAAAGCCATCCCATTTATGGTATTCCAGTTAGAGCAGTAGTAGAGTTAACCAAAATACCTCTCTTTGGAATGAGTACAAATACAAGTCCCTTGTAGTCAATTTGCCAGATAGCTGTCTTCCGTATCTCTCAGCATAGACAAGTGTGTGCCTCCAAAGTGGCGTCCCTTTGTTGAAACCTCTCAATGAGTATTCTGTGAATTCCTGGAGCCTTGTTTTGCTCCAATTCCTTCAGTGCAGCTTTGACTTCTTCCTTTAACACCGTTGGTTCTTGATCATATGCCACTTCCTGAAATGAATGAATATCAACCAGTTATTTTTGGTACAGTGACTCTGTGTATTTTTTCAATCTTCTTTTAATGTTTCCTGCATTAGTCAGTATCTTGTCCATAGAATCTTTCAATATTGCAATTTGAGACTTGATTTGTTTTCTTCAGTTCTTTCAGCTTGAGAACTGAATGCCTTCTCTTTTGTTTTTCTCTTTCCAGGTCTTTGCACATTTTGTTATTATAATTGACTTTGTCTTCTTGAGCTGTTCTTAAAAATCTTCTGTTTACCTCTTTTATCTTGTCATTTTCTTCAGCTACTCTTCATTCAAGAGTAAGTAAGTTTCAGAGTCTCTTCTGACATCCATTTTGATCTTTTCATCCTTTTCTGTGTTTTTAATGACCTTTTGTGTTCTCCATGGATGATATTCTTCATGTCATCCCATATGATTTGACTGG
>NW_006922706.1:127476-140939 GCF_000298275.1 Orycteropus afer afer | reverse complement strand
TATGGATATTATCCTATCACTGAAAGCATTGTTCTTCACTATAGACTTTGAAACATTCTTTGTGATGATGAATGCCACACCATTCAAGTTGTCAGGGCTTTATTAATAGCCCTGAAACAAAGTCTAGCCATCCTAGTTTCTAAGGAACATTCTGACTACTTTCTCTAAGACAAATTTATTCGGTCAATGATATTATTCAATATTAAACTTTGTCAATGTTGTGTCAATCCTTTTTCATTTTCCAGTATTGGCATTCCTGCATATGATTGAAAAGATAAGTCTTGGGTCAGGCACACTTTAATAATCAAAGTGACATTTTTTTTATTTTTTAACACTTTAAATAGGTATTTTTAAACAGATTTTCCCAGTGCAGTACATTGTTTGTTTTTTTTTGTCTTCTGTATCCATGATCATTGATTGTTACTCCGAGAAGAAAGAAATCCTTGACAACTTCAATTTCATTACCCTTTATCATGACATTGCTTACTGGTTCAGTAAGTTGTAAGTCCAGTTGTCCTTCCATTCTGAAAGATGTAGTCTTTTAATTTCATTAACAAGTGCTTCCAGTTGTCTTCACTTTTGGGCAACATTTCTGCTTGCATATCTGAGGTTATTTATGAGCCTTCCTGTGATTCTGAGTCCTCATTCTTCATATAGCTCAGCTTCTCTGAATATTTTTTCAACATATGGATTGAAAAGTTAAGTGAAATAATACAACTCTGCCACACACTTTCTCCAATTTTAAACCACACAGAATTCCCTTGTTATGTTCTAATGACTGCTTCTTGAGGCACATTCACATTCTATATGATCACAGTGATATATTCTGAAATGCCCATTATTTGCAATGTTATCCATAAATGGGTGAGGATATTGATAATTGACATACCAGTGGCTTGGTTTCCAGTATCATAACACACAAGCCACAAAAGTATGGCAAATCAACAAATTGGTTTAGTGTTGTTGTTGTTAGGTGTCATTGAGTCATCTCTGACTCATAGTGACCCTATGCACAGCAGAACTAAATATTGCCTTATCTTGTGCCAGCCTCATGATCCTTGCTATACCTGAGTCTATTGTTGCAGCCACTGTGTCTATCCATCTTGTTGAGGGCTTTCTCCTTCTTTGTTAACCTTCCACTTTACCAAGTTTGATATCCTTCTCCAGGGAATGATTCCTTCTGACAACACGACCAAAGTAGGTGTGATGAAGTTTGGCCATTCTCGCTTCCAAGGAACATTCCAGCTGCACTTCTTCTAGGACGGTTTTGTTAATACTTTCAGCAGACCATGTTACTCTTAGCATTCCTCTCCAACACCACAACTAAAAAGCACCAACTCTTCTTAGGTCTTCCTAATTCACTGCCCAGCTCCACATACATAAGAGGCAATTGAAAATACCATCGTTTGGGTTAGTTTCACCTTAGTCTTCAAGGAGACATCTTTGTTCTTCATCACTTGAAAGAGGTCTTTTGGAGCAGATTTGCTCTATGCAATGTCATCTGATGTCTTGACTCTGCTTCTACTAGTGTTGATTATAGAACCAAGTAATATGAAATTCTTAACAACTTCAATCTTTTCTCCATCCATGAAGCTGTTTATTGGACTACTTGTGAGGATTTTTTCTTTATATTGCAGTGTAATCCATACTGTAGTCTTTAATCTTCATCAGTAAGTACTTCAAGTCATCCTCACTTTCAGCAAGCAAAGTTATGTCTTCTGTGTATCACAAGTTACTAATGTGTCTTCCTCCAATTCTGATGGCATATTCTTCTTCTTCATGTAATCCAGCTTCTCGGATTATTTGCTCAGCATAGAAGCTGAATAAGTATGCTGAAAGGATACAACCTTGGTGCACTTCCTTCTTGATTTTGCAACATCCAGTATCCTCTTGTTCTGTTCAAACAACAGCTTATTTATCTATGTACAGATTCCTCATGAGTACATTTGTGTTCTGGAACTCCCATTCTTTTCAATATTATCCATAATTGGTTATGATCCACACAATCAAATGCTTTAGCATAGTCAATAAGACACAAGTAAACATCTTTCTGGCATCCTTATCTTTCAGCTAAGATCCATCTGACATCAGCAATGATGTCCCTCATTCCACGTCCTCTTCTGAAACCAGCTTGGACTTCTGGAAATTTGTTGTCAATATACTGTTACAACTGTTTTTGAATTATCTTCAACAAGATTTTATGTGCATATGATATTAATGGTATTGTTCAATAATTTCCACATTCTATGGGATCACCTTTCTTTGCAATGGGTACAAATATGGATCTCTTTTACTCAATTGGCCAGGTAGGTGACTTCCAAATCTCTTGTCATAACTGAGTGAGTGCCTCCAGCAGGGTGTCTTTTTGTTGAAACATTTCAATGGGTATTGCATCAATTCCTGGAGGCTTATTCTTATTCATGGACTTGCTTTAATTGTCTTCAACTTCAACTTGAATAAGCATATAAAGAGCCGATGGTCTGTTCCACAATCAGCTCCTGGCCTTTTTTTGGCTGAAGATATTGAACTTCTCCATCACCTCTTGCCACAGATATGATCAATCTGATTCCTGTGTATTCCATTTGGTGAAGTCCACGTGTATAGTTATTGCTTATGTTGTAAAAAAAAAAAAAATGTATTTGCAATGAATAAGTCATTGGTCTTGCAAAATTCTGTCATGCAATCTCCAGCATGGTTTCTGTTGTCAAGGTCATATTTTCCAACTACTGGTAACTCTTTTGTTTGAACTTTTGCATTCCATTCACCAGTGATAATCAACACATCTTGATTTCATTTCCATTCAATTTCAGACTGCAGAAGTTGGTAAAATCTTTAATTTCCTCAGTTTTGGCTTTGGAGGTTGGTGCATAAATTTGAATAATATTAGTATTAATTGGTCTTCTTTGTAGGTGTAAGTATATTATCCTATCACTGACAGCATATTAATTCAGGGCAGATCTTGAAACACTCTTTATGACCATGAATGCTACACTGTTCGTCTTTAATTTATCATTCCCGTGATAGTAGATTATATTGTTGTCTGATTCACAATGGCCAAAAGCAGTCCATTTCAGCTCTCTAATGCCTAGGATATCAATCTTTATGTGTTCCATTTCATTTTTGACAACTTCCAATTTTCCTAGACTCATACTCTGCACATTCCATGTTCAAATTATTAATGGATATTTGCATCTGTTTCTATACATTTTGAGTCATGCCACATCAGACAATGGAGGTCCTGAAAGCTTTACTCTCCATATCATTAAGGTTATCTCTACTCTGAGGAGTCATCTCTTCCCCAGTCAAATTTTGAGTGCCTTCTGACCTGACGGGGTCATGTTCCAGCACTAAATCAGACAATATTTCAGGAATCTTCATAAAGTTTTACAGTAATATATCAGACAGCATTTCATTGCTATTCATATGGTTTTCACTGGCCAATTCTTTGAGAAGTGAATGGCCTTGTCCTTCTTTTGAGTTTGTGTTATCTCAGAAGCTCTGCTGAAACTTATCCATCATGGGTAACCCTTCTGGCATTTTGCAACATGGTGGCATGGCCTCCAGACTCACAGCAACATGTAAGTCACCACAGGATTACAAACTGACAGACAAGCTCATCTCCCTTAATTGTTCCTAACCCCTCTGCACCTGCCTACCTCAGGCAACAACCTTAAAATAAAGCCACTCACAACTGGAAGGTATCCCCTTAGCCCTGGCCCATGTACCGCAGGCTCTGGTCTTAATAAAGAGCCACCCTCAAATGAAAAGCAGCCTCCAGCCCCGGCCCGCTTACCTTGTTTCCAGGCCTTAAATCTAACTGGTTTAGTAAATTAATTAATCGCAAAACATTATCACTACCTAAAGAAACTCTGATGGCACTGTGGTTAATATATTGGATAGTTAACCAAAAGGTCAGCAGTTGGAATTTAGCAGCCCCTCCATGAAAGACAGATGGGAAGTCTCCTTCTGTAAAGATTTACAGCCTTGGAAACCCTATGGGGCAGTTCTACTCTGTCCTAAATGGTCACTATGAGTTGGAATTGACTATGGCAGAAGGTTACAGGCTTTCTTTATATCCCATCTTTATTTCCAGATACATAGATACACAATGCTGTATTAGTTCCTACATGCCAACAAGTTTCTACACTGAATAAAGGAACAGCCTGAAGCAAGGAGAGTTAGCAGGATATCTCTTGTAATTTTTATGAAATTCTCCTGAGTGAAACAGTTATATGAGTCTTTTTAACAGACCAGCTGTGAATATTACACATGTCTTGCTTCTAAGCAAAGATCCTCTCCATTATTTACTCTCTGCTCCTCCAGAGAACACAGTGGACTAACCATTATTCCTTTTTTTTTTTTAATTTATTTTTATTTAGAGACAATACCTCCATTTTATATGAAATGTGAGTGTATGAATTGAAATATTTGATTTTTCAAAATTTCTGTTCCTCTAGATGTGCCTATTGAAAAACAGAAGGAAAATTCTCTGATGTGATTTACACAAAATCTTTGTAAATGGAGCTGACTCAGTTCATAGGAAATGACTCTTTGCTCCTTGATTCTTTCTTTCTCCCTGCTCCATTCACAACTACTTGACCTGCAGGATAGAAGTCAGCAGCCTCATAACCCTCTATTTAATTTTCTAGAAATAAGGCACACACTAACAATGATGAAAAATATAGAAGCAAGGAGGTTATGTCCTTGATGATATGATAGAGTGGTTATATTAGCCCTGGACAAGCTACCTTTATACTTCATTTAAGTGAAAAAGAAAGAATAAACTTCTATTTTCATTTAACTCACTATAGTTGTGTCTTTACATTTAACAGCATAAAGCAACTTCTTACTGATATATGAGATTATATTCATGGGTAATGTGAGGTTACCTTATGATGAGACAAAGGATTAATAGAACTATTAAATCATAAAAATGAGAATAAATGATAAATGTCATGAATGAGATGGCAGTGAATGTTGCAGATATTTTTTACGCATGAAAACCTAGGTTTGTTTTTAAGCAACTAAAATTGAAATATGTTTTTTTTTAAGTTACCTGAAAATTGAAAAGAAAAAAAAAGTGGGAAATTTGATTATTCAATAAATAAATATATATTCCATAATAATAATAATAATAAATAACCCATAATAACCTATAACAATCTCATTGCCATTGAGAAGATTCTGACTCTATAGACAGAGTAGAAGTGCCCCACAGGGTTTCCAGAATGAAATCTTTACAGAAGAAGACTGCCTCATCTTTCTCCCACCAAGCATCATAATACCTTTACCACTGAATCACGAGAGCTCCTTTGATCCCAGTACTATGACTAATATAAGAAACTATGTTTTATTAGCTTCTAAAATAGATCAGTACTATACTGATCATTTCATATTTAATTTTTACAATAAGTCCTTAGAATAAATTGTTTTCTTATTTCTATTTTATAGTTGACAAACAGAGGATCAGAAAATTTAAAGAGTCATCAGAGAAGAAAAAACAATTCCCTCTACTTCTGCAGTGACACTGCCTCGGAAACCCAAGGAGGGATCACTATAAATTGGAATCGACTTGACAGCACTGAGTTTGGTTTTTTGGTTTTTCTAGTTAAACCTGATATAGACACACTCATTCATGAGTCATCTTATTGTTAATATGACATTGTTTTTTAGTTGTTTCTTGCTTTCTACCTGTGCCTAATCTAAGTTCCCTCACCTGAAAATGAGGATTATTCAGTAACTACTTCTTTTTATTTTTTTCTGATTTTTTAAAAAATTTTTTGTTGTGATTTGGGTGAAAATTTACAGAGCAAATTCACTTTCCATACAGCAGTTCATATACACTTTATCATATACACAATATCTCATGATATTGACAACAATTTGCCACAATGCAACAGCTCCGCTCCCACTTCCTCCCAATAGTTACCTCTTCCCTGTGTCCATCCCTCCATGCACTCCTGCCCCCTGAGCTGTCCTCCTGTACATAAACAGCCTTCTTTCTCCCATGATTGTTTTCTTCAAGGAGTGTATCAACCTCAGGTAAATGTTCAACTCATATGCTTGTCTTTTGTTTGGCTGGAAGCCACAAGTATCTACTTCTTTATACTGTGTTAAGGATTAAAAGAATTAATATATGTGAAAGCATCAATAGGACTCAATATTTTAGTGATTATTGTTTTTATTATCCTGATTATTTACATCACCAGAGTTTATTTTGTCAGTTTATAATCTTTTTTTTAATGCCAGATCAACAAGGGCTCACATATTGAACAGAGAAATAAAGCAAGATAATTATAAATTATTTTCATTATAAATCTGTATCTAAAGTATAAAGGCTTGTTGTTTTATCTCTTGTTAATATTTAATATGTTGCCATTCTTAATTGTTTCTCCAATGATATATGTTTACATTGTATCTGATGTAAACATACAGACTTAGTATTAGCAATATTTCCCAAAGATATAAGAATTGAAATGATTAATGAAAGTATTGACATTTTAATCATACTAGTCACAAATACCAAAACCAAACCAAACTCACTGCCATGGAGTCAGGTCTGACTCATAGCGACCCTTCGTTGAGTCTCCCAGGTGGTATCACTACAGAAGTAGATTGCCCAACCTTCCTTCCGAGGAGTGGCTGGTGGGTTTAAGCCATCAGCCTTCTATTTAACAGTCAAATGCCTTAGGCCCTACCCCACCAGAGCTCCCAGTCACAAATAGATAAGTTTATTATTTTCCTTTTGCTGTTGGGACAACAAAAATGTATGTGATTGAAATCATGAAAGGGCATGGATCTATAAAGTTGACAGGGCATTTTTGACATGACAACAACATTAAATATATTTCCTATCTTCTCATATCTGTGATTTTCCTAAGAGATATTCTTGCTTATTTTATAGAGCTCTGATATGAATCCCTTTATGAATACATTATTTATCAAAATACTTTCCATAAAGACGTCCTTATGAACACAAAAGTGTATTCCTAAAGTTCATGAGCTGTTTGTAAGCACAGTAGTTCATAAAATTTATGAACAATTATTGGAAATGGTTCTTGATTATATCTCAGTCTTTATAAACCAAAACATCCTGTAAAATTGAATAGATTGTATTATAGACCCAGTTGATGAATTAAACCTGATTTTTTTTTCCTCTTTTTGTGCTCTGATGATCATTCTGCCAAGATCTTTGCACTCAGCACTAAGAATGTATTAGGTTGAACTACTTAGCCACTGAAAATGTTAGTGATGATTCCTCAATGTCAGGTATTGCCATTCCCATAAATTTACATAATTATGCTTAAATAATAAGATATATATTTTAAATAGAACTGTTTAAAAGTATATTTGTGTTTAAAAATAATTAAAAAAAAAAAGGCCCAGGAAGTGATGTTGGCAAAGGATAATGAGAAATTTCTCATTATTTTGTAAGATTTTGAATTTTTTTTTAACCAAAGCAATATTTAACATCAGTAGCAAGACTGACGCTCACAAAGAGTCTCAAGATAAAATAACTCATGTCTCTATTTCCTTGTCTTTTTTATAAAAGGGAGTGTTTATAAAAATAAATTTTTCAAAAGGCATGGTACTGCTTTTGAAAATATTTTTTGAGAACATAAAGCAAAAGAAATTAAGTTATTTACTATCCAAGGATAGCTTATTGTCAGCTCTATATATTTGTTGGTGAGGCAACACTTTTAGGCAGTGTTACCAGACTTTGGGAAATGGAGAGTGGGGAAGAAGGAAAATAGGTGAATGATATTGAGAGAAAACATAAGTTTTTAGCAGTTCCCATCACTTGTAAAGTACATTACTGAATACGAAAAATGTACTAACTCTGTTCCCTCTAGTCAGTTCCAATATATGGAGAGCCTGTAGGATGGAATAGAACTCCCCATGCGATTTCAAAGACTGTAACCCCAGTCCCCAGAGAAAGACATCATGTGTAATAAAGTAGAGGGTTGGTGAAAAAAGGAAGACCTTCAGTGAAATGGATTGACCCAGTGGCTGCAACAATAGCCTCAAAGATAGCATTGATTTTGAGATGGAGCAGGACCTGGCAATGTTTCTCTGTACATAGGGTTGCTATGAATTGGAACTGACTTGACAGCACCTAATAACAACAATGGGAGCTCTGGTAGTGTAGTGCCTAAGACACTTGACTGCTAACCAGAAGGCTGGCAGTTCAAACCCACCAGCCACTCCTCGGAAGGAAGATGGGGCAATCTACTTCTGGAGTGATACTGCCTCAGAAACCTGAGGAAGGGTAGCTACAAGTCAGTTCCGACTCTACAGCACATAACAACAACAACAACAATAACAACAACAATCTTTAAGAGAGTATATTACCACATTTTTCTCCAATGGAACAGCTGAGGGTTTGAAATACTCACTTTTTGGTTAGCACTTAAGCACTTAACCACAACAATGCACTACCTTCCCTTTTACATTAGTCAAGAAACATACATTACAAGTTTGGTTGCTTTTAAATACTTTTGCCATTTGAATTGGTATTCATGAAAATGGATACCGATTTAAAACTTGACTATATTGGGAACTAAGTAGCTTTAGGTTTACTTGTATTTCTTTATAATTTGCCTTCTTGATATTATTTGTTGTACAAATCCCAAAAATATAGTAGCTTAACATAAGAAAAATTAATCCCAACAAGCATAGAGTGATTTTTCTGATCTGAGCTGGGAAGAGATAATATTAACTGGGTCTCTTCATAGGCCAGTATCCCTGGAGTGTGCAAATGGCTAAACACACTTGGGTGCTAACCATAAAGCTAGAGGTTCAAGTCCATTAGAGGTCATGTGGAAAAGACCTGATGATTTCAATCAGCACAGTTTACTCTGTCACATATAGGTTGCCATAAGTCGGAGTCTACTTGACAGCAACTTTGTTGTTGTTGTTGTTGTTTGTTTGTTTATGGGCCACTGGCCTGCTGCCAGATGAACCTGGGAATGACTGATTAAGGATACCCTCAGCTGGAAGTCTCATCTCTGGTCACTTATCCTGCAGCAGGGTAAGCCAGTCTATCCATAAGCTGATTTCTGGGTTCCAGTGTCTTAAGAGGAAACATGTAAAATTCCACAGAGGAGAAGGCTCACAATTGGCCTGCTGTCATTTTTGGGGCAATCTATTTGTCATTGGAAAACCCAATGCAATGCCACACACAAAGGATAGAAAAAAGAACTCCAATTCTTGATGGATGTAGTAGTTAAGTTGTGTGTCAAGTTTAGCTGGGTTGGGGTTTGAGTGACTGGGCAGCTGGATGTAGTTATTCCCCGTGATGATACTGGCAACCAACTCCATGATAGAATCTGCTGGGAGCAGCTGAGTTGCTGCTTTTGGAATGTGGACTGCTTCTAGTTTGTAAGGAGAAGCTTTGAGAATGGTCTGCAGCTTTTTTTAGCACCTTTGGACTCAGCATGTAGCTGAGTCTTCATTCAGTAACCTACTATGTCCAGCCAAACTTGTGACTTTTTCCGGACTTGAACTAGTGGACTGCCATGTTGTTTGATAATCTTGAGACTGTGCCTTTTTTACTTGTGGGTTTGCCAGCCTCAGCAGCCAGCAGCTGCCTGAATTAAGAAAAGCCTCTAGCTTCAGTGAGCTGGGAGTAAGAGGCAGAGCTGAAGAACAAGGTTGAGGGATTTTCACCCAGCCCCTAGAGGTTTGAGTTTTGAACTCAGACTTCTAGCCTCCTAAACTGTAAAAGAAAGCTCTTTTTTGTTAAAGCCACCCATTTGTGGTATTTCTGTTAGAGTAGCACTAGAGAACCAAAACAATAGGAGATGCTTCAAAGGCACATTTCAAAGGGCATTAACATAGGTAAGTAGAAATGGAACATGTTTTTCCTCTAGTAAACTTACTAAAATCAGGCTTATGTTGACTGTTAACCAGAAGGCTGGCCATTCGAACCCATCAGATGCTCTGAGGTAAGAAGATGTAGCAATCTACTTCCATAAAGATTTATCAACTTTGAAACCTAACGGGGATCACTTTAAGTCATAATTGACCTGATGGGAATGTGTTTGGTTTTTTGACATATGTAAAGTATTCTTTGCTCTTTAACAAAATACCTGTGGTGGTTATTGGAAACATAACATTATTTACAGACTAAACTTGATTTGATAAAATGAAATACTTAATTTATTCAGGGTAGAAAAATTCCTAAGTGTCCCCTGTGTGTCAGGCAATGTGCTAGGAGTGTTGTTGTTGTTGTTATTGTTATGTGCCTTCAAGTCACACCTGACTCACAGCTACTCCTTCCTGGGTTTCTGAGGCAGTATCACTACGGAAGTAAATTGCCCCATCTTCCTTCTGAGGAATGACTGGTGGGTTTAATCCAAATAAACACACAAACACATACACACTCCAACAATGATACAATGATACATTCTATCCTCACTTGGCTTGGATAATTATTCTAAAGACCATAAATCAAATAACCATATAAAACTAAATATTGTTGTTGGGTGCCTTTTGAGTGAACTCTAACTTACAATGAACCTATGTACAATAGAAGGGAACTCTGGTAGCATAGTGGCTAAGACACTTACCTGCTAACCAGATGGCTGGCGGTTCATACCCACCAGCCACTCCTCGGAAGGAAGGTTGGGCAATCCTACTTCCATAGTGATACTGCCTCGGAGGGGTCGCTATGAGTCGGGGCCGACTCAACGGCACATAACAACAACATGTACAATAGAAGGAAACACTGCCTGGTTCTGCACCATCTTTACAGCCACTGTGTCAATCTATCTCATTGAGGGTCTTCCCCTTTATTGTTGACCCTCTACTTTAAGCATGATATCCTTCTCTAGGGACTGTACCCTTCTGACAAAATGTTGTTTTATGTATTAAAAAACAAACACATAATATCAAATGTGATGAGTTTAATGAAGAAGTCTACATTTCTAGAAGAATATTATTAAAGGATTTAAATTTAGTCAGTGTGATGTCAAGAGATGTCCCCTCAGGCTTTGGCAGTTAGGTGGCATCAGTAGTTAGAGAGGAAGTGTGGGCTGAACTAAAATCTTGCTTATTAATCAGCATTAAAAAAGAAAGAAAGAAAGAAAGAAAGCCACGTATATGTCAAGAATTCCTAGAATAAGAGGAAAGTGCAACCTAGTACAAAGCCATTAAAAGAATTGTTTCACAGAATGGAATAGAATTTTTTTGTACAATGGTTTCCTCATAAGTACGTAACCAAATGGAAACAATCAAAAACATACTTGCTAGTATATCAATGATCTCCTTAATTTTCTAAATGCAACTGAAAATCTACTTAGAATTTTTGTAATAAGGGATATTTTTTGACAATTCAGTATAAAAATTTTTAATAGTTTTGTATTTCATAAAATAAGAAAATATGAAGAAAGCAGTTTCGTGGGTCAAGAAATGTATTTTTTTATTCATATGTATATGATCACCAACATGGCAGCTGATTATTTTGATTTTTGGCCTTTTGATTGCCATTTCTAGCAATACTAAATATTAATACAGCTGGAGTTGGATTAATTCTGACTCTTGGTGAGCTTATGCGGTCAGAGAAAAATTGTTCTCCACAGGTTTTTAACATCTGTGACCTTTCTCTGTTATTATCAAATAATACAATTTCTAACAAAGGAATGTTCAGATAAAATGCAAGCTCTCATTAGTAAAGACATCCATGTATTATAAAAGTTACCTATGTCAATGACATATTGTCCATAATGGCAAATTTGCTTGGAAAATAACAATATTTTAAGTCACTTTTAAGTGACTTTTAATAATCACTTTTTTCTTAAGCATGAATACATTTTAGAAAATGTAAAATGAAATCAGCCAATAAATTTTCAAAATACTAATTTGTTCATCCAAAAAGAAAAAAAAAAAACAACCTCATTGTTGTCAAGTCAATTGTGACTCAGGGTGACACCCATTGGGTTTGAACTACCAGCCTTCTTGTTAGCCATAAAATGTCTTAGGTACTCAAGGTTTCGGAGGAGGTAAAACTTTACAGAAGTAGATTGCCCCGTTTTCCTTCCACTGAGCAGCTGTTGGATTTTAACTACCTACTAATCTTCTGGTTAGCACTCTAATTCCTTAGGCGTTTGAATTTGTTATGAATTTATTCATTCCGTACATTGTTTCTACATAAAATAATTTAGATAGAGAAAAGTGCTTTCTATCTCCATTTCCTCAGTTCTTTACTTTGTCAAAATTGTATTACTTATCCTTCAGTTTTTTTTTTTCAGTTTAACATTATTTTATCCAAAGCCAATATGTAGTATATAAAGTTTCATTATGTCTTGAAATCAGGCAAGGCTATTACTCTATATTCTTTTTCACAATGGTTATGTTCTTTTGCGTTTGTGTATATATACATTGTAGAATGAGTTTGTCAAATTCTACAAAAATGAAAAAAAATACACTGAGATAGTGGATGGAATTGAGTTGAATTTATTGGTCAATTTTGGGGCTTTGGAGATCTGAAGTATATTAGGTCCTCTGATCCATGGACATGTCATCTATCTCTGTTGATAATACATATTTTAATTAATTTCAACAATGTTTTATAGATGTCAGTGTCCATTTAAGATTTATTTTATCACTTATTTTCAACAATTAGATTATGATGTGGTTGTGTGGTTTCCTTTAGGCTATTCTTTTTAGGGTTAATTGAACTGCTTATATTTGTGGGTTTTTAATTTTCATCATATCTGGAAAACTTTTAGCAATTATGCCTTCAAATAATTCTTCTATTCTTTCATCATTCCCCCTGAAGTGCTGCTTTTCCCCTCCCCATTTGCCTCATTCTGTGTAGTTTAGCTATGTATTTTAACTCACTCATCTTATTTTTCTGAAATATACCAAAAACTCTCAGTGCCATCGAGTCGGTTCCAACTCATACTCATAGTGACCCTTCCTTGGGTTTCCAGGGCAGTGCCTTTATGGAAGTAGATTATCCAGTTTTCCTTCCGAGGAGTGTCTGGTGGGTTTGAACTACCAGCCTTCTGGTTAGCCATAAAACGTCTTAGGTACTACAAGTGTAATCTACTGTTATTCTCATCCAGTATATTTTTCTCATAAGAGATTATATTTCCTTCACTAACAGTTTTTTTTTGTTGTTGTTGTTATATCTTCCACTGTATTTCTAGTGTATTTCTACCTTCAGGATCACATAGACTGCATTTATAGCAGTTGCTTTAATATCTTCATATACTAGTTGTATTGTTGAGGGGCTTCTATTGCAGACCCCTGGATGTTTTTCCTGTTCAACTGACTTTTTTTTTGGCCCAGAATTTCTAGTCACTTTGGTCTTGCTGCTAGGTGATCTGAGTTTCTCAATTAAATAAGAACTCTGGTCTCTGTATACCTGATGACCAAGAACTATGCTGATGCTGAGAAACATTTTCTAGGAAGTAAACTAGGATAATTGTAAGGCTCCTCTTTTTTTTTTTTTTTTT
>NW_006922706.1:102256-126629 GCF_000298275.1 Orycteropus afer afer | reverse complement strand
TTCAAAGAGCAAGTACAAAACTTGTATTTAATGTGAATACATTTAACATCACTTTTTTCTTCATTTAACGTAAAAGGATCATGGAAAAAAGTTTTGTTATACAGTTCAAGGAGTAGAAAATATTCTCTTATTTTCATCCTTTCAAATATTTCATAGTCAGCCTATAGTGCAGAGAACAGTATTTATATTGATGTCTAATTTTCCAAAGGCACAGTAATTTTTAAAAGCTTTAAGAATGTGTGGTGATATAATACATAAATGCCAGTACTCAAATTTTAATCACATACATTATCCTAAAATATATAGTATCCAGAAAATCTGTATAGTATCATTAGAATTGTAACAGAATTGCCATGAGAAATAATTTTTAAAGAAATAGTGAGCCATGGTCCGTTGAAAGAAAGTTGTCATGAAAAGACATCAATATGACCAGAATTATAGTGGACTTGAATTTATCCAGACTTCAAATTTACTCCTGAATTAATCATTATATCTTTAATAAAAATTGCATTTGTTTAGGTATTCATTTGGTATTACATCTTTATAAAGATAGTTGTCACACAGTTGTTTTATATACCTGTATATTATTTGTGGTCATATTAACCAGTATTCAATAGTAAAAATATTGGTGGTTATGATGCAGGAATAATGAGTTTCTCACCACTGGTTGCGAGTAGAACAAATCACCACAACAGTTGAAGTAGAAAAGCAAACGATTTACTGTGTATCATCATACTGAAGGAGACAGACAGAATTGCTTCTCTAAAAAGCAAAGTGGTAAACATGATTATATAGGGAGCTGGGAAGGGCGTTGAAGATCTCTTGGACTGCTGGGAATGTGTTTGTTCCTCCTTATTTCAGTTGCTCCAGACACAATGTTTCTCTTCTCAAGGTCATCTTGCACCATAAACCACAGTTCTTGGCTGAAACTGGCTGTGGGATAAGGTTATACTCAAAAGAACATATAAGCAAAAATATATCTAAAGAAATTAGCATCTGCGACTACGCCAACTATTCTATTTACATAAAAGGAGAATTAAGGAAAAATAGCAAGTTAGTCATTGTAATTTATATTTACTTTAACCATGGCTGCTAGGAGCTCTGGTGGCATAGTGCATAAGGCATTTGACTGCTAACCAGAAGGCTGGAGGTTCAAACCCACCAGCCACTCCACAGAAGTAAGACTGGGCATTCTACTTCTATAAAGATTTGCCACCTCAGAAACTTAAAGGGGGTCACCATGAGTCAAAATCGACTTGATGGCAGTGACATTGGTTTTTGGTTTAATCATGGCTGTTAGTTAAAGTTCTGCAATTTTCAGCAAGGGACCTTTTTGACTTTCCACAGTCCCCCATTTTTCTGAGGTTTTACAATCATGGAAAATGGACAGTGTTCTCCTTCTTAGGCTACTTCTTGCTATATGGGATGATGAGTGGTTAATACTTCAGAGGGGAAAACTGACCAAAATTAATAATATCCTGCTCTATAAATTCACTAGCATCAGGTGTCTTTAAGAGACAAAATATATGAGTAACCCCAAGGGTTCTCGATGGCCTGTTAAATGCTACTTTCATAATGTATGGGACACAAATACCTATGATTACAATGGCAAGCCCTAAAGCTACCCCTAGGGGTATATAGGGAAGCAACAGGCTAACATTCAAGTCCAAGAACACTCTTAGTCTCTCACAGCCGGTCATCTAACTCAGTAGTTGTCAGTCTTAGTAGCACATAGTTCTTTTAGCAGTGCATGTCTCCAGGTGTCTCTCTCAGCAGTGTGTGTTTCTCATGTCCCTCTCTCAACAATGTGTGTCTCTCAGCCAGCAGTGAGAAATTTCTTTTGCTCTAGGAGGGCTCCTTTTGAATCTGGCAGAGTGGCCAAAATAACCAATACCAACATCAGAATTCTATATACCTGAAAGTGAACTTCCCAGAAAATTACTTTATGCTCTTCACAACAGAAATAGCCCCGGTGGATAACTTTAACAATCAGGAGATAATCAGTTGCTCACAGCAAATTCCACTATGGAGTTTGAAAAGACTTAGGCTAGAAAAGCCACACTATGTAATTTATTGCACCACAGGGAGTAAATTCTCAAACCAGCTCTTCATTTCCTTGGTTCAGAGCCTTTGGTTCTATCCATTCTGTAACTATATGGATGGCATCCAGACTTAATTTAATCTCTCCAGCAATATTTATTGAAGCCTACATGTCTTATTTAAAAGACACACACTCCACCATATTTAGCAAAAAGAAAATCCAAGGCTACACGGTTATTTAAAACTCTTTCAGCTAAGGAATTCAGAGAGGGCTTTGGGCTCTAATGGCCTACTTCATGCTCACAGCCAGGAGGTGGATGGTGTCTGATAAATTTGAATAGAAAATGCTATATGCTTAATCCCTAAACTGGAAATAGTTCTTAAAAAATACCACCCAAATCCAGTTTTGCCTAAGATCAAATTAGTTTCTGTTCCTGATATATCTAATGATGCTGTGTTTACAAAAAGAAGATTCATTTCTGCCTGACCTGGGGTTCTGGAAAATGTAAGAAATTGAGTATATCTGAGTAAGAAAGGTGAAGAAACCTAAAATGCATTGTTCCACAAAGTAGAATCTTGTAAGGCATAAAAAAGAGGAAATTATTCACCTCTGAATAAAACAATCTCTACTTACAAATTCTAACTAAGCTTCAAAGCTTAAAATGGCAAAAACAAAGAAAATGGAGTAAGTTCAATTTCAGTCTAAAATAATGTCTATGTTTCCATTGGTGGGGCTTCTCTTTTAAAGCTACTTAAATCTTTTCGACAGAGTTGCTTCTCAGTGCTCTGTGGCACTGTACCAGATGGGGTCTTCTGAGTGATCTCTGGTGCAGGGATGGTCTTAATACTGATGTGGTATACCCACACTCCTTCGCCATTCACTCTCACTGCACTAGGCATGGACAAGAAGACTTCATAGAGTCCTTTCCACTTTTCTGTGAGGTCCTCAGGATTCCAGGCTTATAAGTTGTCCCCCTTCCCAGTTTGGCCTTACGTAGAGCTACCTTAGGAAATCAGCAGTAGGGCTGAGAAAGAACATTAGCCTCCCACAGTTTCTGTAACGTCTTCGCTGTTACCTGAAAATATTGTTTCATAAATAGGTTTACTTTTCCATGAACATCCCGAACCCTTAAGCTCACATCAGCATTGGTATAATTTTTTTTAAAAAATATTTTCTACGTATATACATATTTAGTTTTCATAATAATCTTATAAGGTAGATACTAGTACTATCCTCATTTCATAAATGAGGAAACTGAGTCACAGAGAGTTCATGACTCTCTCAAGTTCACAAAGCTAGTAAATAGCCAAGTCAGGAATTTTTAGCATTCATACAGTTTAAATCAGTGGTATTTAGGTTTTGCACTAGGGGTACCCATAAACCATCTCAAAGGGACTTCCCTTCGGTTTTGTTTTGGAGGCAACTCAGATTTTTAACAGGACCACAGTGAGGATTTTTACCCAATTTAACTTAATTTAATCTTGACATAATTTAGCTATGGGAGTCCTTAGAGTTCAATTGATCCTTTCTACTTTATAACTAGATTGTGATCTCTAAGCAGCATAAACCTTTCACTCAATACCCAAATGTTGAGACACCAACTGGATTATTACACTAGTGAAATGGGTTCCATTGTCACCACCAATCATCTGAGGAATTTCAAATCTAAGAATAAAATCTCTTGATAGTATTTAGCCCACTTCCATGACTTTCTCATCCTGCAGGGGAAGGCCTTTAGAATTTGTGTATGTTGTCACCTTCTGACTCCGTGCTATCCTCAATGCCTAGGATCAAGGTGATTTTCTTAGCTGTTTGTCCTGATAGTCCATGGGGGATCATCTGTGCTTCAAAGACCTTGGTAAGGCTGACAATTGTGTAGCCCACCTTCTGTTTTCCATTCTCCATGAAGATATTGTCATCTATGAAATAAGTAAGATCTGATTCATGCAGTGGCTGTTCAGAGAGATTTGGCATGTGGGCATACCCAGGTTGAGGCTACTGACACAATCATGATGAATGGGGTCTGCTTGAGGCAAAATGGGCAATAGAGTAGCCAAGTTTATGCTAGTTGCTGGCTAGATCTGCATACTTGGGTTGTCCACTAAGGAGGTCTGATAGAGTATTTCATTTTGGGACAGTCAGTGGGTGGCTCTTTGAACTAGGACTTTCAGGACTGAATGAGCAGTGTAAACCTAGATGGTCTGTCCTAAGGTTTCAGCAGCTTTCATCATCTTCACTGTTGCTTCTATTATCTATTACCTTTAAGCAGGCAGACCAGGCCTGTGTTACTGGATCTAAAGTTTTAGTAAAGTATGCTACCTGTCTTCCAAAATCTCAGCAACTGGGTAAGAACTGTGGCTGCTATGCCTTGATGCTCAGGTACAAAAAAACAAACAAACAAAAAAAGTATGTAAATCTGGCAATCCTAATGCCTAAGTATGCTCTAGTAAGGCCTGCTTTAATTTCTCAGAGGTCTGTTGCTCTAATTTTCCTCACAAAAAGTGGTCAGTCTCTTTCCTTCTTATAGGGAGTAAAAAGATATTGTTGTGAGTCCAAAATTAGGTATCCAAATCCAACAAAATCCTGCCATATCCAGGAATTCCCTAAGCTGTTTGTTTGTCTGTGATGATGCTAGCTGACAAATGGCTTGGTTTCTCTCCCATTGAAATTCTCTTTGTCCCTTGCTGATGATCAACCTCAAATATGTTACTTTCTTTTGGACTATCTGGGTTTTTGTCTTAAAGACTTGATAGTACTTCACTAAATGTTCAATGCCTATAATCATGCTTCCTTCATTTTTCTGTAATTACTTCCTAATGTCAAGAGAGCTCTGACTAATAAAGATAGCATTATCTGGTCTTTGAGGATCCAAATCTGTATACTGTTTGAAGGCTTTGAAAGTTCTCTTAAAAAGGAAGAAGGATTCTCATTCTTCTTTGGCTTAATCTCATATACCTTATTCAAACTCGCAAGTTTGGGAGCTCCATCTCTCATTCCTATTAAAATAAATCTCTGTAATTTAAAAGCTTTGCATAATCTGCTCTGTGATTTAGGTCCTAGCAGGCATCCCATAGTGGCTTGTCATCTTCAAAAGTAATGCTGTGGTTGGGCAACTCTGTGCCTGTGCTTCCTCATGGGCATGGCTCATCTGTTCCTCAGTGTAATCAGGAGTGACTGACAATCAGCCCATTTTGGATCAAAGGAGTTAAAATAAAAGTCAGTAGTTCATACATTTTGCCTGGATTCTTCTAGTACCTTGGAGTATAATTCTTCCAATTGTATGAGTCTGCTGTGCTAAAAGGCACATGCACCCTAACATTCTGTTTTGGTTTTCTAGTGCTGCTCTAACAGAAAATACCACAAGTGTATGGCTTTACCAAACTAAGATTTATTCTCTTATGTTTTTGGAGGTAAGAAGTCTGAGTTCAAAGTGCCAGCTCTAGGAGGTGAGTGAAGGCCTTGGGCTTCAGCTCTGCCTCTTGTTTCTGGCACACTGAATCTGGAGGATTCTTTTAACTCAGACAGCTATTGGTTGCTGAGGCTGACAAACCTAAGGTCAGTAACTAAAATGACACAGTCCTAAAATTATCAGGCAACACAGCAGGCCACTAATGCAAGTCCACAAGTCCATCAACAGTCCCAAGATTTCCAGACAATGTAACAGGTCATTGAGATGAAGACTCAGCCAAATCCAGGATCCATATGTGTCAAAAGTGAGAGTGCTTTCTCAATGCTATCTTCTTATATATTGGAAGAGACCAATAGCCTTAGATCAGCTACTCAGCTGCTCTAGTAGATTCAACCATGAAGTTGATTACATGTCTCTTTACGGCAAATAACTACATCCAGCTACCCAGCTACTCAAAACCAGGCCTAGCCAAGTTCACACACAACCTTAACTACCACAACTTCTCTCCCTGTGAGGGGATCTGCCAAAGTGGGTGTTGGCCCCTAGCCACATCCCCATGGCCTGGCATTGCCTCTGGTCTTTTCTGCATTGAATCAGTTCCTGGGTAAAGCATCCCCTGCTGGATGTGGGAAAGGGAAATTAAGGAGTCCTTTGCAGATTCACCTCTCCCCTGTGGATCCCACTTTAAAGTAGTGTTTGGTTCTAGCAGATATGGAAAAAGATATAAATAATTTAAAATAAGGATCCTCTTCTCCAATTAATACTGGGGATGAGGCAGAAGACTGTTTGCTCTTAATAATAATCTGGACATAAATTTTCCAAGCTTGTTGAGTTTATCATTGTACAAAGACATAAAGCTCTCTATATACATTTTCTTGTTTTTTATTAGCTAATGTGGTAACAAAACAAATCTAATTGCAAACTAGTATTATAATTTACTGACTTATAAGATAGTTAGCACTCTTGGTTTTCTAATTCATATTGTGGTCAAACAATTGTGCTTACAAAAACCAGACATTTCTTTTCCATGGAATCATAACCAAATTTGTTTAAGTGTTTTAAAATATACCCTAGAGTAGTGAACTCTGGTATACTCCGGCTGTTACCTATCTCAAAACCAGTTACAAAAGAAAAGCATCAGAAAATCAGAACAGAATAATAGGCAAACAGACAGGTTAGTTTAATGATCCTGACACTTACAGCTATGAATGTTGCTTTCACTTCCCCTGCTTGGATACCAAGTACAGCCACTCTCAATGCAGGTAACCTCCTCAGACACCACATACAGGCAATCTGCTCTGATTCTGGGTGTCACCCTTAATGCAGGCTCAGCAACTTCAAGCTTAGCTAATAATAACCAGATTACAAAACGCTGATCAAAACAAATGTTAGCTTACTTGAAATAAAGTTCCTCTTTTGACTCTCAAGGAGATATTGTTGAGTCTGGGCTGAATCTGCCAGGTAACAGGTCAAAGGCTCTCTGGAGGAATCTCCAGAGGAGCCCCAGTCTTTCTTCCCTGCCCCTGGAGGACTCAGAGTGGCCATTGAACAGCACCCCTGTCTAACTAGCCAGGGAAATGCAACCACAAAACTAGGTCTAGGTTCTGTTTGGCATGGCTAGTAGAAAAAGAGACTCAGGCTGAGGCAAGGAAAGGAGCCTCATTTGGAAGGCCAACACTAAGGAATTCCTGGGACTGCTGTCACCAAGGGAGTGCAATGGGTCTTCAGATTATTTTCACCTTTAAACTTCCTGTAGAAAAAAAAAAAGAAGGAAAAGAAAAGGGGGGTCCAAGTGTGAACCTCAGAGAAGAAGGTGGGTAAAGTGCAAAACAGATTTCTAAAAAGTACTGGTCAAGGAGCACAAATATTCCTCTATTCACATATGAGAGCCCCTTATAACAAACGGAACAAAGTTCTTTAAGTGTAGTGCTTGGCAAGGTCAGCAAATAGAGGTACGAGCTAGCTGTGCTTGCTTCCAAAATATCAAGAGGATTTAAAGACATTAAAAAAAGAAGAAGAAGAAGAATAGACAATTCATACAAGGACAATACCACTCTCTTTCACATACCAGACTCTCAGGAGACCCCAATCCCGAAGAAAAGTTTCCCCTGAGCCAAGCCAACCTTCCTTTCCTGAGGAATGATGTGAGGCAGAATATCTTGCTCAGAGTGGTCAATTAAGCCTACCTCCTTCAAATGAGGAGCAGTACTGAGTAACCAAGAGTGGGTCCACCCTACCCATGCTGGTCCTGTGGGGCCAGGAAAGGGTATAGGTCTCTCACTGAAAGCTGGTTCCTGAAATTGTTCTTTTGTTTTTCTTCTTCTGTGTGAAAAGGACTGGTGGTGGTGACTCTGGGAAGAAGCAATGGTAATATGACTGGGGAAAAAGAACTTCAGCGGCCACTTAAAGCAGGCTTCCCAGGCCTCAGCTGGGGACAGGACTAACATGTTGCAAAGGAATGCCCCACGTTGGGTACCACTCTGATCCAGGAACAATGAAATTCTTACCACCTATCACAAATAGAGTGAATCACTAAAACAGGTTGAAGTGGAAAAGCAAAAGTTCTATTGAGTGTCAATACCCAAGGAAACAGAAACTCGCTTATCTAAAAGGTTTGTCTTCTTGAACAAAGGGGTAAACATTATTATATAGGGAGATTATATAGAGGGTTGAAGATCTCTTAGGCTGCCAGGAATGTCCTTGTTCCTCTTTATTTCCTTTGTTCCAGATTCAGTGTTTCTCTTTTCAGGGTCATCTTGCCCCATAAACCATAGTTCTTGCCTGAAACTGGCCATGGGGTAAGGTCATACTCAAAAGAATGACTAAGTCAACTATTCTATTTACTTTATTTTATTATTTATTTATTTATTTCATTGTGCTTTAGGTGCAAGTTTACAGAGCAGAGTTTGTTTTACATTCAACATTACTTGTACATTTAGTTTCACTGCTCATTTACCATTCCCAACCCTAACCCAGTCTCCTCCCCTCCCTGCCCAATAACCTTCCCCACCCCACCTTCATGCCCCTCATAGTTATGTACTCCTGTGTGTCCTGCTTTCCTCCCTGAGAATGTTGCCCCTCTGGTGCCCTGTGGTCGATTGTTCAAAGGGATGCATTTCCATAGAGTATGTAGGTGCGTCACCCTGTGTTGAGTGGTCTGCATGTACATCTTGTTTACTATTGGGCTGAGAGCCGGCCCCTGAGAGTGACTTTTATTCCAGAATGTATCTCAGGACCATAGTATTGGGGGCCTCACCAGACCCCATCTGACCAGTAATTCTCATCATTATTTAGGTTTTGGATTTCATTCCATGTTTTTCTTCCCACTCTATCCACGATCTCCAGATTTGATCCTTTCCTAAATGGTTGGCATGGGTAGCTGGGCACCATATAGTTCTTCTGGTCTCAAGGGCCATTGTGTCCTAGGGCTGATTGCTTCCAAATACCCTTTTTTTTTTTCACTCTTCTTTGCTTCCAGTGATAGGAGATAATTAGGTACATTTTAGATGGCCACTTGAAAGCTTTTAAGACCTCAGTCGCTGCTCACCAATGTAGGATGAGGAACAAGGCTTTTATGTATTTTGTCCTGTCAATTGAGTCTGGTGTCCCCCAGTACAATGGTCCTGAGTCGGTAGATCCATTGGATCTCTCTCTCACAGTGTCTGGATGTCTGTGAGGGATTATTCTGTCTGTCTTCTATTGTTACTGTAAGGTTTGCAGGTATTTTGTATCACTGGTGTCTGTGCAAGATTAGCCTCAGTTGAATCTATCCTTGGTCTAGAGTATACGCCTGTTCACTGACCCCCATCTGATCTTCTCAAATGTTTATGTTTTTATCTGTAGCCTGGTGTTTGGTGTTAATTGCAATGCAGTATTTGGATATACTGGTTGGGATTAGCATCTCTTATGTGCACAATTCTATTTACTTTAAAAGGAGGGAGAAGTTAGGAAAAATAGCAAGTCAGTGATTATAATTAATGTCTGATTTAATCATGGCTGCTAGTTTGTTAAAGTTCTGCAATTTTTAGCAAGGGGCTTCTGTAGTCTTCCACATTTATTTTTTCTTGTATATGTATGTAAATAGACAATATGATTTTTCCTTCTCTGTATTTATGGTGTTTAACATTATCATTCACTACATAATAAGCTGTCTGATGCTGGGTTCTCTAGAAAAGAAAAGAAAAAAAAAAAATGAAAGCTTGTATATGTATATATACAGAGAGATTTATCTCAAGGAAATGTTTCACATGGTTGTGCAGGTTGGCAAGTCACAAGTCCGTGGGTAAGAGATCAGGCTGGAGGTTTCTCCTGACTCACAGAGCTGCAGGGGTTGATGAATCGAACATCACAGGTCAGATGGCAAACTGCTTGTTCTTGGGCCGCAGAGGATGAGAATGCAAGATTGTCAGGTAAGATGGCATGCCAGTGGCTCAAGTACAAAGAATTGGAGGACAGATGATAAAGTGCCAGATGCAGGATCCGACCAAAACCAAAACCAAACTTACTGCCGATCTAGCAAAATGCTAGAGCATTTCTACATGTTAGAAGTAGGACCTCTACCCCACCCCTGCCAATGAAACATCATTTCAGCTGATTGGCTGCTCATAGCAGTTTTCATAATGAAAATGATTACATTATAACAGATCTTATTATAACTGTTAAACCACTCAGAAGTACGGCCCAGAAAAGTAGACACACAACCTCAATCATTACAAGGCCCTAATACATGATCCGTAAAGAAATGTATCTTTTTCTGAGAGCTTTATTAAAGTATTTTTAACATTTTAAATAATTATTATTATAATTTCTTTACTTAAATAATAAAGTATTAGTAAGCATTTAAAAAAATATTTAGAGTGAATCCATATAACTATTTCACAGGGATTAAATTATTAGGATGGAAACATAGACAAAAAGAAGAAGGAAAAGTAATAAAGGAAATAAGAAAATGGTAAACTTCTTAGCATGATGTCTAAATGATATGGCATTCACAATTTCTTCACAAAATCTTGTTTTATTAAAAAATCAGTTATTTCTGGAAATTTAGTTCTTTGAATCCCATATAAAATTAAATATAAAATGACATGAATCGTTAAGAAGAAATTCAGTCCCACCAAATATTTTAGTACTTTCCTGGGCTTTGCTAAAGTTGTCTGAAGATAAAGGGATCATTCCAAGCCATAGTACACCTAAAGTACATGTAAACCATTTATGTCCTGTGAAGTTATTTGAGCATTTATGTTCTGTGAGGTTGTTTATGGTCAAACTGTACCCAAGAGCCTACTGCTGCTTCTCCTACCTTTTAGATTAGGGCAAATGGCCCCAAATGCTGAAAGTTTGTGTTTAGTAAAGATCTATAAAATGTTCTTTTTTTAATTGTTCTATCATAACTGGGAAATAAGGATGATAGAAGTGGTAAAGTTATAATGAAATGAAACTGCTGATTTGGTCTCTTGGTTTTGTAAGTCTATATACCCTATGTAACTTCTACTATGTAAAATTTATTGCTATTATTGTTTTGCTTTCAGAATGGTATACAATCAAAATTAATCTTAATAGAAACTTTTGTTTTCATGTGGTTTCATTTCCCAAGACAAAAACAAGCTGAAATTTTATGATGTAATCTTTAAGAAGTAATTTCTGAGAGTTATAAATTTAAAATGCCATCTAATAAATTTTACATGCTTTGAAACAATAATGCTTCTCCTTGAATTTTAAAAATATGCATACTTGAAGACCTTGAAAAGTTTCACAGTATAAGACTATTTTTTAGTATGCATGCAGAAATGTTATTACTTATTAAAAGCTATGAAAATCACATTGTGCTTTATCCTAATTTTTATTTTTTATAAGCATTTGTGTACATAAATAATGCACATATTTTAATAAATATAACAACAATGTATGTATTGATATCAAAACATAAAGAAAGCTTAGCTACTGCCAATGATGTATGTTCAAGTAGTTGAAGATCAATATATTTTTTCGTTCATTTTTAAATGCTTTTAGCCAGGTTTATGCTGTATGCTTTATTTTGGAACCCGCAACTGATCTTTTAACTTTTAGCTTCATCACGATTTGACTTTAAATTTATATTCTACTTAAGGGTTCATCTTCACTACACACCCATACACACCCATTTTCAAGGACTGATAAAGTTTAAAGCATGGATTTCAGGCACTTATATTGCTTAATTATAGAAACATGATGATCTCAAGGCCTCTTTTCCAGGTACTAGAATTGACTTGTGTAGAATTTTGAGGCAAATTTTTGATTTTGGCTAAAAAGAGACAAACTGAGCCAATTTGGATCATGTTATTTTAGGAGAACAGTCAGTGGTAGATGAAAGATTGTATCACTGAAGTAAGTAGTCTCAGAAATGTTAACATTTAACTCAAAACACAAAAGAAATATGTGTTCTATTATAGTCATGATCTGTCATTAAAAAATTAATTAATAAATTAATCTTTTAATAATAATTTTTTCTTGAATATCTCCTGGTGTGTGTGGGTGCAGTGTACTAAATTACTTAGTATGGCTTTTCTACCCATAAGTTATTATAAACTCAGTGGTGGAATGAGCAACTGAGGAGCTCCTGATTGTAAATGTTATCCACCTGGGTTATTTCTGTTGGGCGTGGCACAACACAATGTTATGGAAGGTTCACTCTCAGGTGCTTAGAATTCTGTTGTTATGATTGGTTGGTTTGGCTGCTCTGCCAAGCTCAAAAGGAGGCCTCTTAGAGGCAGAACTCTCTCTGACTGCTGGTTGAGGAAGACATGGTGCTGAAAGAGACATGCGCTCCTGAAAGAGACACTTGCTGCTGGGAAAGAGACACAAGAGACACGCATTGCTGAGTAAGACACTGAGGGACATGCACTGCTAGGGAAGAGACTGTGAGAGATTTGGCTTAGAGATGGTGGGATGGGAGAAAGTCTGACCATTTTTTCCTGAACTTGAATTGTAGCCTGGTGTTTACCTAATAAACCCCATAATCTGTGAGTTCTATTTGGCCACTACAGTGAATCATCGAACCCAGGAGAGAGGTGGTGGGTGCTCTGGGAGGAACAGTTGGAGAAAGGCCTGAAGGGAGGCAGCACGTCTGGCCTTGCAGGAATAGGCATTGGGTTGCTGATAGTGATTCTGTCTTCCTCTTGTAGTGTTAGAGGAGGTCAGAACATGCGGCCTCCTTGCTGTTTTTGCAGTGGGGAAACAAAAGAGAATATGATTTTAAATTTCTTAAAAGAGAACATGTGTATTTTCATCCTCTGTCCATTTTCCATGTTTATAAAGGCTCCATTCTCTTCTTAAATCAAGAATCCAGCTCCTAATTCATGTTGTTGTTGTTGTTATGTGCTGTTGAGTCATCCTCAACTCATAGCGACCCCTCCTTGGGTTTCCGAGATGGTATCACTATGGAAGAAGATTGCCCAATCTTCCTTCCAAGGAGTGCCTGGTGGGTTTGAACCACCAGCCTTCTGGTTAGCAGCCAACTGCCTTAGACACTCTCCTACCAGAGCTTGTAATTCATGGTACAGTATTATTCATTCATTCCAACACCACTCTTTCTACACCATTACCTAGTTTTCTAGTAGCTGCTCCATTATTACTAAGGAAATATGGAGAAAATTAGTTTTTTGTTTTTTTTTTTCTCTTCCTTCTGTTGTTTACTTTTTTCCCTTCTCAACTTGGTATAAAGTCCTACATATGTTCTCTAGGATGATGACATATAAATGTTATTCTATTATGAATGTTTTAAAAACTATTAATTGATCTCAATGAAAACTATTTACTGAGCAGAAAGATATCTTACACTGAAGTTTAGTAGCTACTTGGTTTTCTTGGAAAGCAGCATAAGCCTTGTCTTTACTGTTCTGGAATATATCAATACTCACATTCTTCATTCTGCTGAGATAATACTGAATAACTCTTTAATATCATATGCTGTTTGTAATTCTTTTCTAGCCATTAAACATTGGACTTCCTATTGATTATATCATGCTCAGGGGAGAGGCACCAGGTGAATCTTCTTTGCTCAAATTTATCTGCACAAATGGGAGCCAAGGGGGAAATAGATTGGAAATTTTGTCTAGATTTTTCCTGCCTTTTCTAAAGAAATTGTTGCAAATCTCACATTAAGATGAATTATTCTATTTGTCTGGAAGCAGGGACTAAAAGGTCATATCAGTACTCCTTGTAAATTTATTTATATTTGTAAAATGAAATAAATTTATAGAATATTATGTTTGTTAATCACTTAGCTATTGAAAATTGTATTAGATATCTTGATATTTCTAAAAATTTATAAGTTCTCTTCTAGGTATAACTGATACTTTTGTTACAATCCCAATTGTAATTAGAAATTGCCTGTAAGAAGTTGCCCTGTAGATCTTTACACTAATTTTGACATAAGTAATAAAAAATGAAATTAACAACATCATAAATCTAGTTAGTGACAATTCCTGTGGGATAGTATATAAATCACGTCTCTATTCACCTATTTTTTTAAAATATTGAGGCTACAGGAGTAAGTCAAAATCAGCAAATACTTATCAAATATGTTTTTGTGGTTTCTTTAGTGTTCATTCAAATAGCTAAAAGCTGACTAAGCAAGATCTATATAAAATAAAAAAAGAACAGTTGGCAAGCTAAAGGTAAGGAAATGTAATTTTCCAGTGAAGTAGATGAGAAGAGTGAGAGGTATACTAATTTTTGGATTGGAATAATAATAATACATATCTTTCCTCTTCTTTGCAGGACTACTTGAAGTCTGCACACTCTAGTATAAGAAACCTCGGGATATTCCCAGTACCACCATTAGCTAAGTATGTGACTGTGAACATACTATTTTTCTGGAATTTGGCTTTATCTTCCATGAAATAAATTAGAGATTTGCAATACATTGCCTTCTCATTAGCTTTCACCATTTCCAATGTCTATGCATATGTGAAGATTGAAAATATATATAATACTATATAAAATGAAAGAGAAATAAGGATGATGATGTGGCAGTATTTCTTATTCCTGTATGTCAAGAGCCCATTTTTTTTCAGGAGATCAGTCATCTCATATGCTCATTTATCTACACTTATTTATTGCATGACTGTCAGGCATCAAGGATGCAGTAGTAAGCAAATCAAAAACCTTGCCCTCATAGAGCCTATATGACTATTTCAGGCTCTCTTTTCACTCGTCTCAATCAAATTCTAATTAGTAAAATTAAAGTGGGATTTCAAAAGATCTATTCTCTCTTCTTTAAAACAAACTTATTTAGCTTCCATTTACCTTTTCCATTCTCTCTTCCCTTTGTTTTGCCTTCCCTCTGCATAGGATATCAATAGAATGTGTAGAGTTGGGAAATCTATATTGTGGTTTGGAGTAGATTGGCACATTTTAGAAGCAGAAGAAAAACAGAATGATCACAATATTTTTGGACTCATGTTATCAAGTAGTTTTTCTTCTCAAGTTTATCTGCATATATTTTCTAAACAAACACAACATTTTCTTTACTGGTTTATCATGTCAAGTAGTGACATTTTTAGACAAAATTGTATTCCTTTCTCTTCATTTTCTTTCATCATATCAAGCCGATTATTTTCAAAGTTGGCCATCTGTACACCTACATCCCTACTAATCCTTAATTGTATCCTCTGTTCCTCAAATCTGTGTGTTTAACACTCCAGAAAAATATCTCATGATTTAATGTAATTTTGGTATTTATTTTATTGGATTGTCCCAGATTCTTTAAAGTCATATACTTTCTTTAAGACGACTAGAAGTGAATACACCTCTATGATACATGCCCTCACCCTTAATTTTGAATAAATAATCTAGTTTTTATATTCCCCCAATAGCTATATCATTGTTCTTATTTGCCATGGAGTTGACTTTCACTCATGAGTACCCTATTTACAACACAACAAAACATTGCCTGTTCCTGTAACATCTTCCCAATTATTGGTATATTCAAGGTTACTGTGTATTTTGAGTGTCTTCCACCATATGGGTGTGATTTTCCATAGAAGCTCTGGTAGCACAGTGCCTAAGGTACTTGACTGCTAACCAGAAGGCTGGAGGTTCAAACCCACCAGCCACTCCTCGGAAGGAAGACAGAGCAATCTACTTCCATAGTGATATGCCTCAGAAACCCAAGGAGGGGTTGCTATGAGTCAGGTCTGACTCAACGGCACATAACAACAACAAAACAACATATCTGATAATATTCTGTTGTGATTTCTTAGGGTGTTCATTTGACGATTTTTGGAAGGAGATCATCAGACCTTTCTTCCTACTCTGTCTTAGTTAGGAAGCTCTGCTGAAACCTGTCCACTATGTATAACCCTGATGTGACAGTTTCCAACATCATAGTAACATGCAAGCAATCACAGTATGACAACTGACAGATTAGTGGTAGATGGCTATATTAGATGGAAAAAAAAAAAAAAAAAAAGCAAACCCAATGCTATTGAGTCATTTCTAAATTATAATGGCCCTATATGAGAATATTGTAATTTCAATGAGTGTATTTAAAAGCTTGTGTCCTCTACTACAGAGTATTTGGGGAAAAAAAGAATATATTTTAATGCAACACTGTACCTGGCATAGGATCTCTGATAGCATAGTGACTAAGGAATTTGACTGCTAACCAGAAGCCTGGTGGTTCAAACCCACCAGACACTTCTTGGAAGAAACACTGGCAAAATCTACTTCCACAGAGATACCACCTTGGAAGCCCAAGGATGGGTCGCTATGAGTTGAATTGACTTGATGGCAGTGAGGTTTTTTTTTTTTTTGTAACCTGGTATATTCTGAGATTTCACAAATGTTATATATTTTTATTTGCTTTGTCATTCCTATTCCATGCCAATTTGTTTTGTTTGCATGATATTGGAACAAGTTAATTCAACCCCCTGACTCTTAATTTTCTTATCTTTAGAACAGTGATTACAATGTCTGCCCTACAGGATTTAAAGAGAAACATCAGAGAAAGATTCTAGCACAATGTTCACCACATAGTATCCTTGATTAATTACTTGGATATAGATAATATACTTATCATTTTTTAACAAATTCTAGACTAGAGAGGAATTGATGCAAAAATGTTACCTACTTGATAGCAAAGGGAAGGGTAGGCCAAGGTTTAGTGGGATCTGAAATTTGTAGACTTAGTTATCTCACCAAAAAAATATAAACAGGATAAATCCTGACTATTTATTGTGAAAGAATAAAGGATTAAAAACTAAACATTTTTTAAAAAATAAAAAAAAATCACAGATTTATAAATACATAATTCTGTTAATTAACTTCCTGATAATATCTATAATAATTTTTATTTTATGTATTACAGCTATATATCCCTTTGTCTCTTCTACGTAAGACAAAGAATTTATAATAGTCTTTTCTATACCAATAATAAAAAAGAAGATTTTGCCTTTTATTAACAGTTTAGATAGGTTTCTTTCTTCTCAATCCATTATTAATAATGATATGTGAAATTCTGGGATAGTCAAATTTGTGAAAAACTTTATTGAGTTTCCTTCATATATATAATGTATGATCTGGAAAAAATTTCTACAGATTGACTTCTGGCTCTGTGCACTTAAAATATTTCTTATTTTATCTCAGCTACTCACATATTATGCCAGGGTCATGCATCATAAGCTATATTCTCATAAACTTCTGGCCCTGAATCTAGGTGACAGAGAAATCCACACAAATGAGCAGTACTAACACCATTCCAATGCCCGGACAACAAGTTACGATTTACCTAAATATGAAAGTGACCACAACCATTTTTAGCCTGAACTAAATATACTCTCAGCTCAACATCCCTTTATTCTAATTCTAAAAATGCCCATTCCTAGTTTACAGCAAGGCTAAATGAGTAGAAATATGGTAATGGAAGTCTGAATGAATAGAAATAGCAGTGTTAACACATTTTGCTTTTAATATCACACTTTTGCAAGTTTTACAAAAACATGACTGTGTGAACACATTGTTAATGTTTTCTCATTGCCTTGGAAGGGGCTGGTGCAAATGATTACATCTCATACTTTACTGACCTCATGGTAAATCCATCTCTGGCTATGGATTCAACATTTTGAATAGGATCAACAACACAAAAAAAGGTTTTGCAAAGAATATAGGATGTTAGTGGTGCAGTCCCTAAGGTATTTGACTGTTGTCCAGAAGGTTGGCTGTTCAAACCCACCAGCCACTTTGCGGAAGGAAGACAGGGCAGTCTATTTGTGTGAAGATTTACCTCCTTGGAAACCTAAATGGGGTCACTATAAGTTGGAATTGACTAAATGACAATGAGTTGTTTTGTTTTTTTTTTTTTTTAAGTCAGGATTAAGACTGGAAAAAAAGTAACTGACAAAAATGACTGGAGGAGGGGAAAAAGAATGGAATGGTAATCAAAACACAAAGAATCATAAGAAGTGTTTATGGCAATAGAACAGTAGTTAAAATAGGGATTGGAGAAATTAACAAGTTTGGAATATGAGTTGAGATCTAACAATACATTACCCAAAATTGTCAACTAATGACTTTATTGTTTGTATAATGAGGAATGGAAGATTTTGAAGAAGAATACAATGTGATCCAAGATTTTGGTAAATAGATGGAGCTACTAAGGCATAGAAACATTACATAAATTGTTTTAATTTTCTTCAATTTCACTTTGAACCTACATATCAGCAGTTGATTGTCTTTTCCAAAGCCCTTCACCATGTTTTGACTGATACTATTGAGATTATCCATTGTATTTTCCTGAGATGTAGTAGATTTTATTCCTTTATATTCCATCTGGTAAAATCCACATATATATTGATTGTTTAGTTGTTGAAAAGGGTATCTGTAATGAATAAGGTGTTGGTCTTACTAATTTCCATCATGTGATCTCCTGTGCTATTTCGTGATCTTCTAATCACCAAGGTTATATTTTCCTACTACTGTACTTTCTTCTTTGTTTCCAACTTTCATGTTCCAATCACTAATAATTATCAAGATATCTTGATTGCATGTTTGATCAATGTCACACTGCAGCAGTTGGTAAAAATTCTTCAATTTCTTCATCTTTGCTCTTAGTGGTTGGTGCCCAAATTTCAATAGTCATATTAACTGGACTTCTTTGTAGAGTTATGGATAGTATCATATCATTAATGGTGCTGTACTTCAGGAAAGATCTTGAAATATTCTTTTTGACAATATATGAGATGTCATTCCTCTTCAATTAGTCATTCTCAATATAGTAGATGATATGATTTTCTGATTCAAAATATTGTTAGATCACTAATGCCTAAGATATGTATCTTAAAGTGTTCCACTTCATTTTTTGCTACTTCCAATTTTCCTTGATTCATACTTTATATATTTCATGTTTTAATTAATGATCAATATTTACAGCTGTTTCTTCTCATCTTGGGTTGCGCTACATTGACAAATGAAAGTCTCTACAGCTTTAATCCATCCATGACATTAAGGATGAATCTAATTTGAAGAAGCAGCTGTTCCCCTTTTTTATTTTGAATGCTTGCTGACCTGAGGGGCTCATGTTCTGGTGCTAAATTAGATGACATTTTGCTGTTATCCATAAAATTTCCACTGGCTAATTTTTTCAGAAATAGATTGCCAGTTCCTTCTTCTCACTATGTCTTAGTCTAGAAGCTCTGCTGAAGATTGTCCATCTTGAGTGACCTTGCTGGTATTTGGAATACTGGTAGCATAGCTTCTACCATTACAGTAACAGGCAAGCCACCACAGGACAACAAACTGAGAGATGAATTTATTCCTTTGTGTTATGGTGTTAGTGATGTATATTGAATATACTGTGGATTGTCAGAAGAATGAATAAATCTGTCTTGGAAAAAGTACAGCCAGAATACTGCTTAGAAATGAGGATAGAAAGACTTCATCTCAAGTACTCTGGTCATGTTATGAGGAAGGACCAGTCTCTGGAGAAAAATATCATCCTTTTAAAATAGAGGGTCAGTGAGAAAGATGAAGAAGATAGTGGCTGCAGCAATTAACTCAAGAATACTAAGGATTGTGAGGATGGCACAGGATTGGGCAATGTTTTATTCTGTTGTACATAAGGACATTATGAGTCTAAATGGACTCTCTGTCACCTAATAACAATAACAACATATATTATGGAATGTAATGTGTATATATAATGAATTATATTTATATTTAATCATTATATATTATTTGTTTCACTGCCATTGAGTTGATTCTAACTCACAGTGACCCCCATTGGGTTTCCAAGTCTATAAATCTTTACAGAAGCAGACTACCTCATCTTTCTTCTGTGCAGCAGCTGTGGGGTTTGAATTGCCAATTTTTTTTATTAGAAACCAAATGCATTAATCACAACATCACCAGAGCTCCTTATATTATGTATGTATTAAGGAATATACTATATTTACGGAACTCTGGTGGTGCAGTGCTTAAAGCATTTAACTGCTAACCAGAAGGTTGGTGGTTCAAACTCACCAGCCTCTCTGCAGAAAGCAGATGAGGCAATCTGCTTCTGTAAAGATTTACTGTCTTGGAAACCTAATGGGGATTGCTATGAGTCAGAATCAGCTCAACAGCAGTGGGCTTATTCTATATTTATATTGAAAGGCAAGGATGGACCAAGGTACTGTTGGATTTGAAACTTATAAACATAAATGTCTTACTTAAAAAATACAAAATTATATTTATATATGATATGAAAAATAGTATAATACTATATATTATATACCACATTATTATATAACTATTATTAATCTAAATGTAATATAAACCATAAAAGTAGAATTAGATGGTTGCTTATTGTTAGTATAACAAAATAGCAAAGAATATGTTTTCGTTCATAAAAATGTAAATGTATTTGTAGCAAATGTTACATATACTATTTTTTCTTATTTTTTTAAATGCTACATGCGATATAAAATTTAAATAATTAGAAGAATGCTTCCTATTGAACAAAAGACTGAAAACATTGCAATTCATTACTTAGCATCATTCTATTTATTTGCTGCTAATCAGTATAGGTTCAGCCACTCCTCGGAATGAAGGTTAGGCAATCTACTTCCATAGTGATACTGCTTTGGAAACCCAAGGAGGGTCGCTATGAGCCAGGTCTGACTCGATGGCACATAACAACAACAACAATCAGTATAGATTATGTCTGAACATATAGAAAACAAAAATTCTTACAACTAGGCCAATGAAAAAAGTCATTTGTTGTTGTTGTTGTTATTTGCCGTCGAGTCGGCCCCGACTCATAGCGACCCCTCCTTGGGTTTCCGAGGCAGTATCACTATGGAAGTAGGATTGCCCAACCTTCCTTCCAAGGAGTGGCTGGTGGGTTTGAACCGCCAGCCTTCTGGTTAGCAGTCAAGTGCCTTAGCCACTATGCTACCAGAGCTCCCGAAAAAAGGCATAATAAATAAAAATTGTCAAAGATATTTTTTCTTCCTAGATGAACAATCAATGCCTAGGGAAGCAGTAGCCAAGAAATCAAATAATGTATTACATTAGGACAATCTTCTGCAAAAGCCTTTTTAAAGTTTTAAAAAGCAGAAATATCACTATGATGATTCAGATGCACCTGATACAAGCCAAGATGTTTTCAATTGCCTCATATGTATATGAAAGCTATACACTGAAAAAGGAAGACTGAAGAGGAATTGACACATTCAAATTCTGATTTGGCAAAGAATACTGAATATACCATGGACTTCCAAAAGAGTGAACTAATTTCTCTTGGAGGAAGTATAGCCAGATGCTCTGAATAACAGAGAATGGCAAGGCTTCTTTCTTGTTTATTTTGTACATGTTCTCTGGAAGGACCAATCACTGAAGAAAGATATCATGGCTGGTAAAGTCATTGAAAAAGTAGATGATCCTCAACAAGATAAACTGATACAGTGGCTAAAGCACTGGGCTCAAATATAGCAATGATTGTGAGGACGGCATAGAAATATTTTGTTCTGTTCCTGTGGTAGTTCAGGTTATGTGTCAACTTGGCTGGACCTGGTTGAGTGGCTGGGCAGCTGGATGTAGTATTCCCTATCATGAGACTGGTAATCAACTCCATGGTAGAATCTACTGTTAGCAGCTGAGTAACAGCCTCAGGGATGTGGTCTGCTCCCAGTATACAAGGAGAAGCTTTAGGAACTATCTGCAGCTTTTGGCACACTTGAATCCTGCATGTAGCCAAATCATCATTCAGCAGCCCGCTGTGTTGTCTGATGATCTTGGGATTCTTAATGGACTTGAATCAATGGGCTGCCATGTGGTTTGGTAATATCAGGACTGTTTCTTTTTACTTATTGAACTTGGGTTTGTCAGCCTCAGCAGCCAGCAGCAGCCTGAGTTAAGAAAAGTTTCTAGGTTCAGTGGGGTGGAAGCCAGAGGCAGAGCTAAAGCCCAAGGTCGAGGGTCTTTCACCCAGCCCCTAGAGCCCAGCACTTTGAATTCAGTCTTCTGGTCTCTAAAACTGTAAGACAATAATCTCCTGTTTGTTTAAAGCCATCCCATTTTTGGTATGTTCTGTTAGAGTGCCACAAATTAACCAAAACAGTCCCGATGAGTTTGAAAGGGATTCAATGGCATGTACCAACAATAACAACAAATCCTTGTTGTCTCTGATTTTTTTTTTTTTCTCTCTCCTCTCTCATTCTCTTCCTTTCTCTCTCCTATTCTATCTCTGTAGCTCCCTCTATTTGATTATCAGCATACATGGTAGTACAGATATTCCTCGGGTTACGAATGACCCACTTATGAATGACCCATATACAACACATAGTGGCAAGCAGACCCTCATATATCTTTCCTTGAGCTCAAACTCAGAGACCATGCATGGGAAGGGGCCAAGTGGTGACCTGCCTTGCCACCATCTCAGTTGTAGTATAAAACTATACTACATGCAGGGCCCTCCCTGCATCCACCTGGACATGGAGTCATTTCATGGAATCAAGCCCAGGAGGCAACGGCAACAAACTAGGTGTGCAAGGCAGGGGAAGTGGCATGGCACTACCACTGCCACCCTGGAGATGGCATGGGCTCCTTTGGGATGGTGCAGGCTCAGGCTGGGTGGGAGGCCATAAGTGTAGACTTAGCTTAACTTCACACAACCTAGCTAGGCAGTAATTGGTACTGTTCACAGTCAGGGTTGGCACAGCTGCACCAGACCCTGCCCTGGATCCTGACTCTCCCTGACCCACCCAAACTTACCTTTAACTGCTATCAGACTCCTGGAGAAGATGGAGAGGGAGAGTAAGGGTGCTGGCATCAGAGGGCTGAGACACCAGGCACTGCTTCCAGAGGAGGGCACTTAGCTGAGAGCAGCCCACCACCTGCCACCTGATGGGTTGTGGAATCCTTGCAACTGAGGCTGCCAGCAACAATCAATGACTTGTACTAACAAATAGGTGCTACTTTGCAACATGTGCAACATGTACAACATGTATCAAGCATTATTTTATTATTGTTGTATTAGTACGGTAGACATGTTTTAGCTTCAATCCCAACTCACAGTGACCCTTCCTTGGGTTTCCAAGGCAGTATCTCTATGGAAATAGATTGCTCCATCTTCCTTCTGAGTAGTGGCTGGTAGGTTTGAAGCTCCAGGCTTTTAGTTAGCAGTCAAATGCCTTAGGCATTACACCATCGGAGCTCCTTTTTTCTTTTTCTTTTTTATAAATGTTTCTTTATTTTATTTTTTTTTTTATATACATAGAAAGGTACATTTTATATTATATACTAAGGCAAACATTTGATTAACATTAACGACAAACCATACCTAACTGTTCCAATGTACTTAATATTTTGACTTAAAGAGAAATTTAGGAACAGAACTCTAATCTAGGAATTGCTTGTAATTGAAAATTTGTATGAAATTTTTGAAATTATGAAAACGTCAAAAAATTATATATATATTTTTATCAATAATCTAGGTAATGTGCAACTAAAATGAAAAATATAGTATTAATTTAATTAAAACCTCCCCAAAACAAACACACTGCCATCAAGTCAAATCCAACTCATAATGACCTCTCCTTGGATTTCTGAGATGGTACCACTATGGAAATAGATTGCCTAACCTTCCTTCTGAGGAGTGACTGGTGGGTTTGAACCACCAGCCTTCTGTTTAGTCATCTAATGCCTTAGGCACTATGCCACCTGAGTTCCTATTAATTTAATATAACACAAATAAATGCATACATAATTGTAAGCAGGAGAGAGACCCCAAGCAGGAAGTAGCAGCCAGCCGACAGCTAAGGTAATCTAAGGGAGATGAACTTGTCCATCAGTTTGTTGTACTGTGGTGGCTTGTGTGTTACTATAAGGCTGAAGGCTGTGCCATTGGTGATTCAAATGCCAGCAGGTTTCCTCATGGGGGACAGGTTTCAATGAGGCTTCCAGATGGAGATAGACTTGGAAGAAAGATGAAACAATCCACTTCTCAAACAATTGATCAGTGAAAATCTTATGAATAACAGTGAAACACTGTCTGATATATTACTGGACAACTTTATGAAAAGCCATGAAACATTCTCTGATGGAATACTGGAATATGAGCCCCTCGAGTTGGAAGACACTCAAGATATGACTGGGAAAGAGCTGTCTCATCAGAGTAGAGCCTGCATTAATGGTATAAATAAAGTAGAGTTTTCTGGACCTCCATTTGGTGATGTGGCGCAACTCATAATGAGAAGAAAAAGCTGCAAATATCCATTAATATAATTGAAACATGGAATATACGAAGTATAAATCTAGGAACATGGAAGTTGTAAAAAATGACATGGAATGCATAAAGATATCCCAGGCATTAGTGAGCTGAAATAGACTGGTTTTGACCATTTTGAATCAGACAACCATATGAGCTACTACAACGGAACAACAATTTGAAGAGGAATGGTGTGGCA
>NW_006922706.1:99981-101501 GCF_000298275.1 Orycteropus afer afer | reverse complement strand
CAGAAGAGTCTCTGAAACTTGCTCTTGAACAAAGAAAGGCTAACGGAAATGACAGATGAAAGAACTGAACAGATGATTTCAAAGAGCAGCTTGAGAAGACAAAGTCAATTATTATAATAAAATATGCAAAGACCTGGAGTTAGAAAACCCAAAGTTCAGAACATGCATGGCATTACTCAAGCTGAAAAAAATGAACAAAAAATTTAAGCCTTGAGTTGCAATATTGAAAGATTCTATGGGTAAAATATTGAATGATGCAGGAAACATCAAAAGAAGATGGAAGGAATAGAGTCACTATACTAAAAAGAACTGGTTGATGCTCATCCATTTTCAGGAGTTGGTATATGATCAAGAACTATTGGTACTGAAGGATGAAGTCAAAGCTGCACTGAAGGCAGAGGTGAAAAAAAAAGGCTCCAGGAATCAACAGGATACCCATCGAGATGTTTCAACAAATGAATACCCCATTAGAGGCACTCACTCGGCTATGCCAAGACAGCTACCTGGCCAGCTGACTGGAAGAGATCCGTATTTGTACCCATTCCAAAGAAAAGTGATCCTACATCATGTGGAAATTATCAAAAAAATATCATTAATATTGCACACAAGTAAAATCTTACTGAAGATAATTCAAAAGCAGTTACAGCATATTCCTCTTGAGCACTTGAAATAGACGTTTTATAGCTGATTTGCCCTGTGCTATACATCGTCTGATGTCTTGACTGCTGCTTCTACTGGTGTTGGTTGTAGAACCAAGTAATATGATGTGTTTGACAATGTCAGTTGTTTCTCCATTTATTGTGATACTGTTTATTGGTCCAGTTGTCAGAATTTTTGTTTTCTTTATATTGAGGTGTAATCCATATAGCAGCTTGTATTCTTTGTATATTGACAGACAAAATTATTTGTATATTGACAGAGAATTTCCAGAAATGCAAGCTGGATTCATAAGAGGATGTGGAATGAGGGATATCACTGCTGATGTCAGATGGATATTGGCTCAAAGCAAAGAATACCAGAATATGTTTACTTGTGTTTTATTGACTATGGATAAACATTTATTTGTGTGGATCATAACAAATTATGGATAATATTGAGAAGAATACAATTCCTGAACACTTCATTATGCTCATGAGGAACTTGCATATAGACTAGGATGCTTCATTCAAACAGAAAAAGGGGACACTGCATGGTTTAAAATCAAGAAGGAAGTGTGTCAAGGTAGTATCCTTTCACCATACTTATTCAATTTGTATGCTGAGCAAATAATCTGGGAAGTTGGACTATATGAAGAAGAATGTGGCATCAGGATTGGAGGAAGAATCATTAACGACCTGTGATATGCTGATGACACAATTTTGCTTGCTGAAAGTGAGGATGGCTTGAGGCACTTACTGATGAAGATTGAGGAACACAGTCTGCCGTATGGATTACATCTCAATATAAAGAAAACAAAAAAATCACAACTGGACCAATAAACAGTATTATAGTAAATGGAGAAAAGACTGACATTGTCAAAG
>NW_006922706.1:95584-99516 GCF_000298275.1 Orycteropus afer afer | reverse complement strand
GCGGCTAATATTACAGGCTCAGGTATTGCAGGGATTGTCGAGTTGGCACAGCACCGGGCTGTGTTTTGTTCTGCTGTATATAGGGTTGCTATGAGCCAGAGATGACTCAGTGGCATCTAAAAACAGCAACACAATGATTTTATGGTAATGAAATTGCTATGCAACTAGATTCATTTTTAAAAAAAAAACTTTAAGAACAAAAATTATCTAAAGATTTGGCAAATGCTGTGTCAAAGATAATGCAGATTCTACTGTTAAAATAAGAAATTAATAATAAAAATAATATTTTTGAAAGGCAAAAATGTGCTCACTTTTTTAAGCAGTGAAAAATTAAAAATGAAAGTATAAAAATTTAGGAAAGCACAAGAAAATCAATTTGTAACTTTCTTATAGCTGTGATTGCTTTTAATTCTCTGAGTTTAATCTGCATTTGCTTGTCCTGACTTTGGAAAATTTTACATACCTAGTTTCTATTGAGGGAGCTCTGGTGGTGTAGTGCCTAACGAATTTTACTGCTAATGAGAAGGTTGGTGGTTCAAACACACCAGCCACTCATCAGAAGGAAGACTGGGCAATCTACTTCCATAGTGACGCTGCCTCAGAAATCCAAGAGGAGTCGCTAGGAGTGGAATAGACTTGACAGCAGTGAGTTTGTTATTGTTTCTTTTTAGTCCCTATTGAGGACTTAGATATTTTACATGGTAATTATGCACAATCACTTACCTTGAACCAAACGTATTATTATTGTAACCATTATGTATTGATGAGAAGTATTTTATTTCTTATTTCAAATATCTGATATAATGTTACATCTCAATCCACTTAGCAGAGATCAGTCACTGGTATTACTTCATCAAAAATTCACTACTAATATTTCTTAGCAAATAAATCTTATTAGAAATGATCCCTTTTTTTTTGAAATGTAGGGTTCTGAAACCAAATATAAAGTTACATAGAAATGTAGTTTCTCTAAACTTGGAATGAATTAAAAATGTGTGGAACTTCATAGCTCATAAATATTGAATCTTACCTTAAATTTCTCCCTCTCTCTGTCATATAAAATAACAACCATGGAAAAGAGACTCTTAGCACTATGAACCAAAGGCCAAAATCTAGAAAGCATTCTATTTTTTGCCTTTTCACCACTTTACCAAGCAACTTGTTAAAACTAGGATAGACTTTGGGATTATGGATTTTTAAAAAACAAATCCCTATAAAATCAAATAAATACATAATGCTGTGTTATTTAAATTGAAGAGTCCATCACCAAGAGCAAATGACATTTGACATGGCACATAAAAGCCATTTTGCATCAGAATGAAAATGTTTCTCCAGCTACTGAAGTGAATTTTAAGCCACTGAGGGACTGCATACTTAACAAATTGCTCTGCTTTAGGATTACTGTCAAAAAGGACAGTATTGTCAGATTGAATTATGTAGGTTCTTTGATTTATATAAGTCACCATCTGATGGAGTAAGTCACTACCTTAATGTACAAATAATGAAACTCTATTAAAAGGATGGGTATCATAAATCAAAATACTGTAGAAAAAGAACAAAACTGTGACAACATAATGGCTACCAGGTCCCAAGCTATTAATCTTATATGATACAATATAATTTCTATTGGGAGAGACAATTAAACATATACCATAGGAAAATGAAGTAGGAGTGTGATAAAGGTTCTGGACTCTTCATTTAAGTTAATGGCCAGGATCATTTAGAGATATCCTCTGCTTAACTTCTTCTCAATCTGCCTTGAACTGTTTCAGCTAAGACAAACATTAGTCTGGATCAATCTTCATTCTCAGCCTTTTATTTGTCTGAAATATCCTCTGAAAGAAAGGAAGAAATGGAAAAATAAAACAAAATAAAGACATAATACCAAAAACAAGCATAAATCTCTCTTCAAAATATTTTTTTTTCCCCCTCAGGTGGTGTGCCTGCTAATTTTATTTAAGTCTTCCCTTCATCTATTCTAACTCTGCTCAAAACTATGCACACTATTTCACACTATTTAGTCCTATGTCTAAAATTTCAATTTATGTCTTTTGATATGATTTCTGCATTTTCTTATTATTGTTGTATATTGGAAATAAGTATTACATATGAATTAAATTTTGAAGAAAACTGAAAAACAAACCCACTGTCATCAAGTGGATTCCAAAACTATAAATTTTAATACTTCTTCTATCTCCTTTGGAGCAGCTTGTGGATTTGAACAGCCAAACTTTCAGTTAGTAGTCAAATGTTTTAACCACAGTGCCACCAGAACTCCTTCATTTTTTTTTTTTTTAAGAGTAAATAATATATTTGGCAGAATATCTATCATAACATTGGTTTGGAATACTTTTATAATTTAATATAATAGAAATATATTTTCATTAGCATTTTTCATTATGCTTTCAATAGCGTGGTTTGGCATCATATCATCACTTATAGGTAAGAAAGGGAGCTCTGGTGGTGTAGTACCTAAGGCATTTGAGTGCTAACTAGAAGGCTGGTGGTTCAAACCCACCAGCCACTCCTTGGAAGGAAGACTGGACAACCTACTTCTGTAGAGGTACTGCCTCGGAAACCCAAAGAAGGGTCACTGTGAGTCAGAACTGACTTGATGGCTGTGAGTTTGGTTTTGGTATAGGTAAGAAAGAGTCTAGCAGCATGGACAATTAAACTTGACTATTTATGCATTTTGTGCTGATAAAATACACTCTCATTCAATCTTGTTTTACTGGATATTGCTCAGGTGTTATTACTGTGCCTCAACCTCATCTAGACCAAAGTCTTTGGATAGAACAAATGGTTAGGCATTTGACTACTAGCTAAAAGATGTGGTTCAAATACACACAGAAGTGTCTTGGGAGAAAAGGTTGGTGATTTGTTTCTAAAATATAATGTCCTTGAAAACCCTATGGAATGCATTTCTACTCTACACACATGAATACACATGGGCACACATATGGTCAGCATGAGTAGAAAGCATGATGTGTGTGTGTGTGTGTGTGTGTGTGTGTTCTAAGTTATAACAGGGATATACTTTAATTATTTTATTGTGTTATAAAACTGAAAGGATATTTTCCTATAATAAATTTAAACATAATTCTTGAAGCCAAAATTGGTTTCTCCATTACATAATTTTGTAATAAAAAGTCAAATAAACATTAATCACTTCCAGATTTTTCCTCACATACCTTTAATGACTCAGTAAATTTAGGATGCCACCTCTGTCTCGTTCCACTTTTCATAAGGTGATCCATTTCCCTAGACTCATGATTTTTGGTATTTGCTCATCCTGGCTCCCATAGTAATTTAGAATTCCAGAATGACTTTGGTAATTTAAAATTAACTACATCAGGTGTAATGCCTTTGGTATGGGGTTTACCTACCATTCCGATAGAGTAGTTTTGTGCAATGTGCATCTAATTCTCTTGCATTGGGCCAAGTGAAGGGAGTGAGATGTGAGGAACTTACATTGTCCTGCATGGCATAATGACACAGGAGACTTAAGAATGTAGTAGATATTGGATGCCTGGGCCGACTCGACGGCACATAACAACAACAACAAAATATGTAATAACTCAACCTAATATAATATAAAATAGATAGAGAGAGAGATAGAATATGCACAGATAGTGATGAGAATAACAAGTGTAATTTAATATGATAGTATGTGACATGAAAATAGCTAGGTGACACTTTCATTTATGATGATCAAAGAAGTCTACCCTAAAGATGAGCCATTTGAGAGGATTCTTAAATACAAACCGTCAAACAGGTGGACATTAGTGTTGAGAGCCAGAATGTTTCTCATTCTGAAAAGACTTAGAGGAACATAGACTCCAAGCATTGATGCATTGCGTCTGTACAATATAAGACTCCAAAGCATTGATACACAGCATCTGTATATAAATCTACACTGATGCACAGTGTCT
>NW_006922706.1:79552-88527 GCF_000298275.1 Orycteropus afer afer | reverse complement strand
TATGTAGTCAAATAAAATTCAAAATGAGAAAGAACACCTGCAAACAATCAATAATTGGATTGTGGGATGTACGATATAAATCTAGGAAAATTGGAAGTTTTAAAAAATGAAATGGAGCCCATAAACATATCATAGGAATTAGTGAAATGAGCTAGTATTGGCCATTTTGAATCAGATAATCATATTGTCTACTAATCCAGGAATGACAAATTGAAGAGAAATGGCATTGCTTTCATTGTCAAAAAGAATGCTTCAAGATCTATCCTGAAGTAAAATGCCGTCAGTGATTGGATAATATCCATAAGCCTACAAGTAAGACTAGTTAATACTAATATTATTAAAATGTCCACACCAACCACTAAAGCCAAAGATGAAGAAACTGAAGATTTTTACCCACTTCTGCAGTCTGAAATTAACCAGACATGCAATCAAGATGTATTGATAATCACCAGTGATTGGAATACAAACACAGAGACACAGAAGAATTAACAATCCTTGGAAAAGCCAGTCTTTATGAAAGAAATTATGTCAGAGAACACATGATGGAATTTTGAAAGGACAAGGACTTATTCATTGCAAATACCTTTTTGTTAAAATATAAATGGCAGCTATACATGTGAACCTCACCAGATGCATTAGACAGGAATTAAATTGACTACACCTTTAGAAAGAGATGATAGAGAAGCTCAATATCATCAGTTAGAGGAAGACCAGGAGCTGAGTGTGGAACGGATCATCAGTTGCCTATATACAAATAGTAGTGGAAGTTGAATAAAATTAACGAGTCCACAAGAGCCAAAATACAACCGTAATTATTGTTTTGGTTACCTAGTGCTGCTTTAACAGAAGATACCACAAATTGGATGGCATTAACAGACAGGAGTTTATTCTTATAAGTTTTGGAGACTAGAAGTTCAAATTCAAAGGGCCAGGCTCTCCTGCTCCCAACCCACTGAAGTGGGAGGCTTTTTTTCACTCAGACAGCTGCTGGTTGCTGAGCCTGGCAAACACAAGGTCAACAAGTAGAAATACATAGTCTAAATATTACCAAACAACATGGCAGGACACTAATTCAAGTCCAGAAAAAGTCCTAAGATCAGCAAGGCATGGCAGGTTGCTGAACAACGACTTTGCTACATGCAGGGTTCAAGCATGCCTAAAAGCTAGAGACCTTCCTCAAAGTTGTTTCTTATATGTTGGAAGCAGATCATATCCCTAACGTAACTACTCAGCTGCTGCAGTAGTTTCCAGGATGGAGTTATTTATCAATCTCACCATGGAGAATAACTACATCCAGCTGCCCAGCCACTCAAAACCAGGCCCAGACAAGTTGACACATAAACCTAACTGCCATAATTAAATCTTGCCTGAATTGAGAGACCATCTGAAGAACAGATTGAAGCATTGTACACCAAGGACTGAATATCAGATGAATTGTGGGATGACATCATGAACAGAATACATGAAGAAAGCAAAAGTTCATTAAAAAGACAGGATACCTTTGTACATTTGATTTCATGGCTGATTACCATCCCCGACCATAGCAAACTCTCCTCTCCCTTCCCTGTGACTAATCCCTCTCTGTGCTCTTCTCAGGAGCTCTGGTGGCATAGTGCCTGAGGCATTTGACTGCTAACCAGAAGGTTGGTGGTTCAAACCCCCCAGCCAGTTCTTGGAAGGAAGATTGGGCTATCTACTTCTGTAGAGATACCACCTCGGAAACAAACAAACAAACAAAAAGACAGGATAGGAAGAAACAACATAAACAGATGTTGAAATAGACTGAAACTTGATCTTGAGCAGAGAGTAGCTAAAATGAATGGAAGTGGGTGGGAGTTCCGGTAAGATGGCAGAATAGGCAGACAAACTACATAGACCCTCTTCAACCAATAAAAGGGAAACCAAATAACACATATACAGAAGATAATCCTAGAGCTCTGAGTTTTGAAAGAACACAGAAGTGGACTAAACTCCAACTAGCAAAAGAAAATGCATGAACACACCAAAAAAAGAGATATACGGAGCTGCTGACTATTAGCAATCTTGATGGAACAGACAGCTTGGATATTGCCAAGTGGTATTAGGACCTAGGAATTAACCTGAAAATCAGCCTCACTAGCCAGGGGATGCACAGAGGATTGCACTGGTGGCTGGTGAATAAAAGCGGAAGCAGCGAAGAAGGAGATGGGCTGAGCTGTGGGTTTTTGGCTGTCCAGAGAGCATAGCTATTTTGAATGTTTACAAGCAGTTCAACTATTTTGGATATTTAAAATGACTACGTTCTCTCAGATTCCAGAGACCTAAGAATAGGCTCCACTTTCTGAGAACCACAAGGACATACCTGGCATGAAGGACTAGAAAGGTATGATATTCCCCTTGTAACTCTTATAACCCACACACTCTTGCTGAATGGAGATGTGGCCATCCCTCGCTCCAACACACCTTCTAGGTTGGCAGGAATTCCATCCCAGTCTGTGTGCTCTGAGAGAACTTGGATGCCCTTCCCCTCTATGCCCAGATTTTTTTTTTTTTCCTTTTTATTTTCTTTCAGTTAGTTTGTTTTTGTCTAATTATTTTTTTTTCTTTTTTCATTCTTCTTCTTATTATACTTTTCTTCCTAGTTTTAGTTATAGTTTTCTTATAGTTATGAAACTATAGTTTCCTTTCCTTCCTAGTTACAGTTTTCAGCTTTTTCTCTCTTCTCTATTCCTACTTCCCAACTTTTTCTTTCTTGTGATTCTCCCCATTCCTTGTTTCCTTTTTACATTTTTCCTCTTTTTTTTCCTTCATTATTCTCCTAATCTATTTCTTTTCTCTTATTCCCCCAACCCCAGATATTGCAGGGTTCCCCCACCCCTTTTTTCTATGTCTATTTATTTTGGCTTTTTAAAGTATTGCTTTAAATATTTTCTCTCATTTATAGCTTTTCTTCATTTATTTTCCCCCTTCTTTTTTCTCTTTTTGATGATTATTGCTGTGTGTTTATGTGGTGTTGTCCTCTTGATTTTATTTTTTTGATTGTTATTTTTGTCTAAAAGAGCAACCCTGCCCATATCATGCAATCACAGCTAGCATACCTCCTGCAGTTCCACTTACTGAGTGATGGTCACAACTTCCTTATGCAACAATTAGCCACATTACATGACCACAATAAGACCCTGACTCACCCTTAACTGCTCTTCACAAATAGTTAACAGAGATCTGTGCAGCCACTCCCATTCCCTAGCACACCTACCAGGAGACAGGTGGTGAGTGCATAACTGTTGCCAACTAGTGAGTAGAGGAGGACAGTACCCTGCTTACTCAGATACATGCCAAAATAAAAAAAAAAATAAAACAAAATAATGAAAATCTTGGGCAAGTTACTCCAACATACAATCACCAATTAAATATAAATACAACAAAGTCACAATGTCTCTGAGACAACAGCCTATCATAGTCCACATAAAGAAACAAGATAAAGTGGTAGAAACAAGGGAAGAGGATAGAGACCCAGAACACATCCCTGAGGAAGAAGCAGCATTGAAACTCCCTGATAAGGAATTCAAAAGAATTATACTGATGCAAAATGGAGTCTTATCAGTAATCACCACGCTATTTCCCTGTAGCATCTTAGTGCTTGAAAAACTAGGTACAGCAGTTTGAATTAGGGATTCTGATGCTCTGAACAGCTCCTTAAGTCAGAGTGCACCAAACTCAGAGGAGTAGAATTAGAGAGGAGAAAGGTAAAAGGAGAAAAAATAAGAAGATCTATCATGCAGAGTGCCAACAGGCAGCCAAGAAAAGCCATTGGAAACTTCCCTGGGGAAGTGACCAGCAGATGAGAAAAGTCATCTGAGACCTCCCAAAGCTAAGGCAGAAGACACACCACACCAGCATACCAGCAACCACTCCAGCATACCAGCGATCGCCCCAAGTATCTACCTTCAGCACCTGATTTTATCAGTAACATGGGTTGGCTAGGTGCAAACAGGCACGCCCAGTGCCACTGAAACCTGAGCAGAGAGTCCATTGTTGCTGCAGGGAGGTCCCCCACAGCAGGTCACAGAGTAGGCTTGGGTCAGCTTAGTGGCACTGAGAGGCCTATGCTTGATTTTATCAGTAATATTGGGACCACAGAGTACTAACGTACTCTCCTCTCTCCAGCACCGCTGAAACCGAACAGATCTTTGTTGTCATGGGTAGGTGGGCCCAGAGAGGAACTCCCGAGATGGATCATGGTCTGGACCAGTGGAGCCAGTGCTGTGGGTGGGAGGGGCCAGAGAGAAACCCGCATGGCAGATCACAAAGGTGGAAAGTTTTCTTGGGTTGGGTTGTAGGCCCCAAGGGGCCTTGGGAGCAGGGTTTTTGCATGTGTCTGAGCCTGGAAGAAAGTGGCAACCCCCTAACAACTGGAGTCTTTGTTGAAATTGAGCTGTGGACCTGTAAATAATGGTATGAAGTAATTGGTAGCAGCCTGTTCAAAGCCCTAGCAACCGCCCCTAACAACAGCAGCTTTCCTTCTTCCACTCCCATCTTCTCCACAAATAACTTCACTCATCCAATAGAACAAACCACATTCAGCCAACATAAAACCTCCTAGTTTGAACTTTAAAACCTCTTTATGACAGAAACCCATATCCACATTCCACACAGTGAGTCTACCATCACAAAGAAAACTTCAGAGAAACCCAGCATACCTGAATGAATTACTAAAAAAATAAAATAAAATACACCAGCATCACTTTTTTGAAATATTAAACCATAAAACCAAGACAAAACAAATCAATACATTACCAACAGTTAAAGAGAACCTAAAAATATCTAGGAAAAAGCAAGCAACTTCAAATCAAATAAATAAATAAAAGGACAAGGTATTAGCAAAACCACAGACAATGGTATCATTAAATATGGAGGAAGAAGAAGCAATGGAATTATATGAGAAAGAATTTAGAAGATATGTATATAGAGTTTTACAAGAGCTTAAGGAAACCCCAAACAGAAACAACGAGAACACAGACAGTTCCCTGGAAGAACTCAGGAAAATCATTCAAGAAGAAAATAATAAGATTATGCACAATCAGACCTCATACAAAAAACAGCAGTTAGAAATCGAGAAGATGAATAGCAAAATTACAGAATTACACAACACAGTAGAAACATAAAAGAGTAGGTTTGAACTGGCTGAAGAACATATATCCCAACTAGAAGACAAATCCCTGGACACCAGCCTGTATGAAGAAAAATCAGAACAAAGATTTAAGAGAAATGAAGAGAACCTAAGAACTATATGGGATGACATAAAAAGAAACCACATAAGACTCATTGGAATTCCAGAACAAGAAAAGTTGAAGAAAAATACCAAGAAAATTGTGGAAGACCTATTAGCAGAAAATTTCCACCATATCATGAAAGAAGAAAAGATATTTTTTCCAAGTAGCTCATAGAACTCCACACAAGATAGATCCCAAGAGAAAAACACTGAGGCATATTATAATCAAACTCTCCAAAAGCAAAGACAGAGAAAAAAAAATGTGAGAGCTGCCCGGGACAAAAAACTATTACTTATAATAATCAAATAGTTAGGCTGAGCTCCGATTACTCAGCAGAAACCATGCAGGCAAGAAGGCAATGAGATAGCATATATAAAACACTGCAGTAAAAGAACTTCCAACCAAGAATCCTATATCCAGTCAAATTATCCATCAAATATAAGGGCAAAATCAAGGCATTCTCAGACAAACAGAAATTAAGAGATTTTTTAAAAACCTGACCAACACTACAAAAAATGTTTAAGGAAGTTCTTCCAATAGAGACCCCATAACAAAGATCAACAAAATCAGGATACATAGCATCAACACTAAAACCAAATCAGAAATAGAAACTCAAGATAAGACCATAAATCATTGTGCTCTAAAAACCAAGGAAGTCAATCAGCATACAACAATAGCAACTGAACTATCAGAGAGAATAAAACTTTTAGGTACAAACTTCCAAATGGAGAGGAAAACAGGGCAATGTCTTCACAGTACACACTGTTCTCAAAATGTAAAGAAAATAATATACTCCCAGGTAACCACAGAGAAAAGTAACAATCTCCCTAAGCAAATCCAGAAGGAAGGAAAACATATGAGTTTAATTAGCACAAAGAAACAATAAAGAAGAAGGGAGAAATAGCCAACAAACCAAACTCAGCACAGAAAAGTATATGGACCAAAGAAACACCAAAAACATGACCAAAAAACACAATAGCATCACAGCAATCAATTCATACAAATCACTAATTGTACTCAATGTGAATGGACTAAATGGACCTATCAAGAGAAAGAGAGTGGCAGATTGGATAAGAAAATTAGACCCATCAACATGCTGTCTACAAGAGACCCACCTTGGCCACAAAGATAAAAGCAAATTAAGAGTTGAGGGATGGAAAAAAAGAAAAAGGCAATGGAAACCAAAAAAGAGAAGGAGTGGCAATATTGATTTCTAACAAAATAGACATTAAGATGAAAAACATCATAAGAGATAAAGAAGGACATTATATGGTGCTGAAAGAAGATGTTGCAATAATAAATATTTATGCACCTAATGAAAGTGTTCTAAAATGAGTGAAGCAGATGTTAACTGAAATAAAGAGGACAATAGACAACTCTGCAATAATAGTAGGAGACTTTAACATACCACTTTCAAAGAGGGACAGGTCAACTAGAAAAAAACTCAATAAAGATACAGAAGAACTAAATGTTCTGATTATGTAGTGCCACTCTGACAGGAAACATACCACAAATGGGATGGCATTAACAAACAGGAGTTTATTCTTACAATTTGGAGGCTTTTAGTCCAAGTTCAAAGTGCCAGGCTCTAGGGGCTGAGTGAAATCCCCTCAACCTTGGGGTCCAGCTCTTCCTCCTGCTCCCAGCCCACTGGAGCTAGAGGCATTTCTTCACTCAGACAGCTGGTGGCTGTTGAGGCTGAGAAGCCCCAAGGTTGACAAGTCAAAAAGCACAGTCCAGATGTTACCAAACCACATGGCAGGCCATTAACTTAAGCCCATTGTAAGTCCCAAGATTGGCAGAGCATAGCAGGCTGCTGAGCAATGACACGGTTACGTGCAGGGTCCAAGCATGCCATAGGCTAGAGACCATTCTCAAAGCTTCTCCTTATATACAAGAAGCAGACCACACACAAAAAGGCAGCTACTCAGCTGCTCCCAGTAGATTCCACCTTGGAGGTGATTACCGGTTTCATCATGGGGAATACTACATCCAGCTGCCCAGCCACTCAACCAGGCCTAGCCAAGTATGTAACATAATCGTTACAATTCCACCCCTTGTCAACTTGGCACCTGTACAGATCTTCAATGGGTGGTATTTGTACAGGTCTCCTCCACTGGGTGGCTCCAGTCCCCTAGTTCCTGAATAGTGACCTCACCCTATTGGCCTAGAAATGGGCCCTGTTCCTCTCCTTCTTGGGCATGGAAGCCCTGCCCCCTCACTCTTGGGCAGCAGCTATGGCTCCATCCCACTGGCTCATATAAACGAGCAGCCCCACACTCCAGAACCAAGTTGGTGAAGGTCTGGCTCTTTGAAACCTAGGGTGCTGTGGTTGTTCCACCCCCAAAAGCCATGGTCCTTCCCTTAAGGCTGAGGCAGCTCCGCTTCCATTTCCTTGGTCTCTCCGCTTCTGCCAATTGATGCCTGAGGGCAACCCACTCCACTGAAAAACCATGCCCAAAAAGCATTCAGCTTTTTTTGCTCCATGGGCTGGTCAACCTGATACTCCATTTCATGCTGATCTTTTATACCAATTAATGTTCGAAGGCAACCCACTCTACCAGGAAGCCACCTAACCAAAGGCATCAAGCTTTCTCCTCCATGGGTTGGTAAGGCTGTCACTGTCTCATGCCAGTTCTCTCAGCTCTGCTACTGCCATCTCTCATGCCAGTCTCTTACTCCACTCCTGCCATATGTCATGCCATATGTTGGTGTCTCTCTGTCAGGGTCTCAGGTCAAGGACACACTCCACTCCTGTTTTCACATTTTAGGTATCTGTCAGAGCAGTGCCCCACTCTCTTGGTACCAAATTCTGTTCTGTTTATGTAGTGACATTCTGACAGGAAACATACCACAAATGGGATGTCCTTAACAAACAGGAGTTTATTCTTACAATTGGGAGGCTCTAAGTCCAAGTTCAAAGTGCCAGGCTCTAGGGGCTGAGTGAAAGCCCCTCAACCTTGGGGTGCAGCTCTGTCTCCTGCTTTCGGCCCACTGGAGCTAGAGGTGTTTCTTCACTCAGACAGCTGGTGGCTGCTGAGGCTGAGAAGCCCCAAGGTTAACAAGTCAAAAGACACAGCCATGACATTACCAAACCACATGGCAGGCCATTAACTTAAGTCAATTGTAAGTCCCAAGGTTGGCAGAGCATAGCAGGGTGCTGAGCAATGACATGGCTACATACAGGGTCCAAGTGTGCCATAGGCTAGAGAGACCATTCTCAAAGTTTCTCCTTACGTACAAGAAGCAGACACATACACAAAGGCAGCTACTCAGCTGCTCCCAGTAGATTCCACCTTGGAGTTGATTACCAGTCTCATCGTGGGGAATACTACATCCAGCTGCCCCACCACTCAACCAGGCCTAGCCAAGTTGACATACAAACATAACCATCACACTAAACAAGACAATCAACCAACTCAACCTCATAGACATATACAGAGCATTTCACCTAACAAAAGCACAGTTCACATTCTTCTCCAGTGCACATAGATCCTTCTCCAGAATAGACCATATGTTAGAACATAAAACAAGCCTCAATAATTCAAAAGCATAAAAATACTACAAAGCATCTTATTGGACCACAATGCTATAAAATTAGAAGTTAATAATAGGAATAGCAGAAGTTCTGGTTGCATAGTGCCTAAGGCACTTGACTGCTAACCAGAAAGCTAGCGGTTCAAACCCACCACCAACCATGCCTCGGAAGGAAGGTTGGGCAAT